>NW_019384523.1:248615-269552 GCF_000671375.1 Centruroides sculpturatus
ACTTAATTCCTCTTGATATTGTACGTTAAATTTACACATCCACGCTTATTTGTATTTGCAATCTCCGTATTTCATGTACCTATATATCAAAACTTTAATTATGTATTTTATATTACACTTGTTTTTTTTCCTTGCTTACATTACATTGTATATATTTGTAAATAATTTTCTCTTTATTGTTATTATTCTTATTATTATTATTTTTTTACTTTATATCATCTCACTCATATTATGTATCCATGTACTACTATGTATCTAGTACCATGTCTAACTGGGTTATACATTTGTGGCACCCAGTATTTACTGTACTCCAGTAAGTTACAGTAAAATATCTATCTATCTATCTAGTATATATAAGCTTACGTTACGACCATCCATAGCCATTACAATGCCGGCTGGGGACACATTAAGTGCCCACATCCTCCAAAGCACTCAACCGGCCATCGCAACCCTGGCAAGGCATATATATATATATATATATGATAATTTGGTATTAGAGATGGTGCCTAATGCCTAACTCTAATACCAAATTATCTTAAATTATTATTATTATTATTATGGCTGCTTCTAGCCTGTTAATTTGGCTTTGGTTGGTTTAATGTTTATCAGGTTAGCTGATGTTTGATTATGTATATTAACAATTAGACCACATACTCAATAACCAAAAACCAACAAAATAACTCTCATAAATTCAGCAAATGTTTTCTTTCATCTTAAATGGACATCATCAGGCTATGTTGTTTGATCTTGGAACCACTTGAGTTGGAACATGTAGATTCAATAAACATGACTGCTCATTAATTTGAGGGGTTGGAATCATGGTCTCCTCATGCTGAGAATAAGTGATGGTGTAGGCAAATCCTCCAAACTGGTGGGAAAAAATTGGCATCATTAAAGTTAATGGCTATATGTCTCAAAGCAGCCCTGTATATTTCCATAAGCTCCAAATACCAGAATTGTGCCCTATTTTGTGCATGATAGAGAATTCTCATTTGGTCAGAATGGACCACAATGTCAGGATTACATGGTATGCTACAAGGCTGTGGAGATGTGGCCCATTTTATGTCCATCTGATGTTCTTTCAGACGAGTGGTGATATAAAATAAAATTGAAGACAAAACTGTCCAAAAAGGATCACCATTTATTACTTGTGTTCCAAGACTAAAACATTTTCGACAACTGACCTTCCTTTTTAGGCTACTTGTCGCCGTAAAGTTTACAAAAAGTCCTTTTAAAAAACACAAAACACATCCAATTAAAATTTTAAAAAATTTCTGAAAAAGGAACTGGTGACATACAGTTGTCTTTCTTCTTCCATCATACCTTCTTTTGGGTTTTTTTTTCTTTTTATCTACTAAAGGTTAGTGCTGGAAAATGTAGATTTTTAGAGAAGTTGCCCCCTGGTGATGATATATGTAGAAATTTTATTTTATTAGAAATAATTCTCCATCGGACAAACTTTTACAGAAGAAATTTCTACATATATCGTCACCAGGGGGCAACTTCTCTAAAAATCTACATTTTCCAGCGCTAACCTTTAGTAGATAAAAAGAAAAAAAACCCAAAAGAAGGTATGATGGAAGAAGAAAGACAACTGTATGTCACCAGTTCCTTTTTCAGAAATTTTTTAAAATTTTAATTGGATGTGTTTTGTGTTTTTTAAAAGGACTTTTTGTAAACTTTACGGCGACAAGTAGCCTAAAAAGGAAGGTCAGTTGTCAAAAATGTTTTAGTCTTGGAACACAAGTAATAAATGGTGATCCTTTTTGGACAGTTTTGTCTTCAATTTTATTTTATTAGAAATAATTCTCCATCGGACGAACCTTTTACAGAGTGGTGATATGTTATCTAGTGGCCCAAACATACCCAAGTGATCTATTGTATCTATTGTCCCTGAGTGGGATGGAATACATCTCAGTAAATGTTACCAGTTGAGTGGTCTTTGGCATTCTACATGAGAGAGAATACTCTAGGGCTCTTTCTGAAAGCCAGTTTGAAATTGCTTTCTGGCAATTCCTTGTATAGAAGGGTTAGTAATCCATTATAGATGACAGCCTTGTATGTTTCTATGTTAATGGAGTTGCATGGAGTGCTGTGCGTATAAGAGTTGTGGTGTGTGATGAGACTCCTGATAGAGTTCCTTAAATAGTTGTGTTGTAAGACTTGTGTGGTGATGGATCAGATCTCTTTGTTCTTGTGCAGTAAACAAATGAGTAAATGTCCTATGGACCAGAGTTGAAGGCAGCCATCTTGTAGGAAAAGGGTTATGAGAAGCTGGTATGAACAAGGGATGGTAGGTGGGGTTTTCTTTAGACCCTGGTCTTGATACACCCCCTCAACAAACTATGTTGATGTCAAGGAAGTGGATACCCTGTCATTCCATTGTTCAGGATGTAGACAAAACCCATAGGAATTGTTGCTGAAAGCATCCAGGGACTGTTGTGAGATTTGTGATGACACATGACAAATATATTATCAATGTACTGCATATAAAAAACCATTTGGCTGTCAAAATTGGGTGGGATGGAGGCTTTTATATGTCAGATAACCAGTTTGCATAATGTGCCTGAAAGGGGTTTCCTATTTGTATATCTTTATGTTGCAGGTAAGTCAATCAATCAAAAGAAAAGGAACAGATTTGATAATTCCAAGATGTTAGCATGGTGGTTGGACAGTTTAGCAATGTTACTCATTGAGAAATTATGTTAAAAACAAAATCAGGACTTAATTCTGACTGAAGATAGGTAAAATTACTAAAAAATCACAGTGAAAAAACTAGGACCACTGAGTTTGATGTCATTGGGGTTTAGGATTGGTTGTTATGCATTGTGAGGCATGGATCAGTTGTTATGAAATGGAATGATGGGTATATCATGATCAGGATCTACAGGAAACCTGTCTACATTCCTTGTTCATACCAGCTTCTTTTCATTGTTCCTTTTCCTACAAGGTGGTGGCTGCCTTCAACTCTTTGGTCTATAGGGCATATACTCATTCATTTACTGCACAGGAAAGGAACAAAGAGATCTGATCCATTGCTGCACAAGCCTTACAACACTTACATATCCTCTGCATCCATGAGAAGATTAAGATTCCAACTCAAGCAGTGCCAAGATCAAACAACATAGCCTGATGATGTCCATTTAAGATGGAAGAAAACATTTGATGAATTTATGTGTTATTTTGCTGGTTTCTGATTATTGAGAGTGTAGAATAAGTACATTTGAAAGAAATATTTAAAAAAAATAAAATAAGTTTAATAGAGAATAGCTTTAGCATTAGGTATGTACAGTATAGGATAGTGCCTGAAAAGTATCCCCCATCCATAGCCTAGTGGAAACACAGAAGCAGTTGCTGGTATCACCATTATTGATTGTCAAAAGCAGTCACCTATCGCATCTATACGTAGCTGTGCATTTCAAATTATAATTTAGGAACACTTGGCATAACATAGTGATATCAATGGTGATTATTGTGTGAATGATGATGTTTTTCAGTTCCTATATTATGTGTGGATTTGCACAGTACAGAACATTACTGGTCACTCAACAAAACATTTCACTCAAATGATGTGGTTTGCTCACTCCATGCAATAAATTAGTGCTAGAGACTTAAAACAGGACTCAGCTGCTTTCTCATGTGGCACCCTGTAGAAAAATGCTAATGCAAAAAACCACAAGTGTTATGGTGCACTTTTGGTAGAAAATATACTCCAGAAAGGCTAGGTACAGAATATTTTGATATCTACACTGATGTCAGTTAGTGAGACATGAGTTGTCAAAGCTGCTGAGATAAATATTTAGATCTAAAACTGATTAATAATTTGGATTTCATCATATATACATTAGAATGATAGAAACATAGCCATAGTAGAAACATCAATAAATTTACATATAAAATTTAAATAATAACTGTAACAATACATATAAATGCTTTGCTGTTAGGCAATATAAACTGCAATTATACTGCTATTTTAGTGTTTATCAACTAACATTGAAGTGCAGATTAGTAGCTTTTATTTTTTTAATTATCATTTATTTTTAATTTTTTCACTCAGTTGAGTCATCTTTAGCAATGTAAAAATTTTTTTTCAGAATGTCAGATCTGTCATAAATAAATGTTTTGTGCTTTTGGCTATCTTAAATGAATTTTATGATTTTATAGTTTTAACTGAGAGTTAGGATGTCCCAAATTCTAATAATAATGTAAACTTTATTGATTACCATGAGCATTTATCTATTTCTTTAATGTGATCCATCAATGCAACTGAGACATTCTTGTTACTTTTAGCCAACAGCTGTATGTTGATACTTTTTGAATATAAAGATTCAATCATTGCTGTCAAAATTCCAAAATTAAGCTTATAATTGTTGTTTATTACCCCCATCCTGAAAGAGGGGCACTTTCATAATGTGTCATGTTATCTCACTTTATCCTTAGTTGAATACATTTTAAACTTTCATTATGTGACAATTTTAACTTGTCAGATCTCTCATGGACATCAATTCCATCTTATCTCTTGAATCTCCTAAACAATTCTTTATTAATGACACATTTTATCATTTATGTTTTTTAAATTTGACATAGTACATTAATTTTTCCACATACAAAATGCATTCCTAGATATGGCATTTTCCTATGATACTTATATTCTCTCTTATTTTGTAAGTGGTTTCATTTCAGAATATTTAGCTGCTTGTTGGGAATTCATTTAGTTTTAGAACTTGGGTGAGAAAAAAAGTATATTTCACTCCCATATTGGTCCTATGTTTCAAATTATCTTTCTGTTAATTGGTCATTATCATTATTATTAGTTATCTAAATATATAAAATTGCTTGTCCTGACTGACTGACTGAATGACTCACTGATTCATCATTGCCCAGAACAAACTGCTTAACCTAAAGAGGTGAAATTTGGTAGACAGTTAGGGTACGTCATGGAAACGCACACTAAGAAGGGATTTTTCGAAATTCCCCCGCGGGGGGAGAGGCAGAGGATTAAGGCTTAACCGGAAAAACAGCTTCTACTGTACTATTTTAGATGCAATTTTTTGTTTTTATTTGCGCTGTGGTAGAGTATGCCATGAGAATGTGCACTAAGAAGAGATTTTTCGAAATTCCCCCATGGGGGAAGAGGGAGAGGATTAAGGCTTAACCGGAAGAACAGCTTCTACTGTACTATTCTAAATGCGTTTTCAACTACGTTTAATTTTCATTGAGTACTTAGATGTATTAAATTGATAACATTTCAGACATTGTTATAAATATTTTTATATATTTCGATTTTTTAACCAAATGTTCAAACCATTTTAAATTCGAATTTGTTATTGCATATTGGTTCGATTATAGAACGATTGTAAATGTTCCAGAAAATTGATGAAATTGAAAATAGTTCATTTGATTCTCGGCAATTCTCTTCAGCGGTAGGTGTTATATAACAATTTACTATGGTTATTGAAATATTGAATGTAAATGGGGTTTGCTTGCAAAACCTCTGCAGACGAAGTCGCGGGTAACAGCTAGTTCATCATACAGCCCATAAAAATTTTTAATGAGGTATTTGAACTTCAATATCAAAATTTTATTTACATCATAAAAAATTTCATCTCATGCTGTTTTAAGGTTTTGTTCCTAAATTTTCAAAATGAACACCAAGAAAATCTAGGCTAACCTTTGATGATACAATATTTACTCTCAATTTGTAATGAGGTTTGCCACCATTGTCTGGTTGTTTATGTATTTCCTTAAATCCAATTTCATTTAAAAATAATTTCTCATTCAATTTTAATGAAATTAAAAAGGCTATATCCAAATTATCTTTATTCACTTCCAGTTCTGATTTAATCCTTTCAATATTTTTTAAAAATTTAACACCTGTCACTGCTACTGTATGTCTATTTTTTTCCTGGTATTACAAAATAATTATGTACTACCTTACTGACAGTTCCTATCTAATAGCAATTCCAAAAACAAAACTGATTTACTTTATCCAATAACTATTTCCTCAGCTATGCTGAAATTTTTTGAGTTATACATTTACTGACATAGTTTCTGATTAATGCAAAATTATTTCTGGCAGAATTCTTATTCATTCTACTGTTTAATAATCACCCAAATTGCTATTTTAGATAATTTTAAAAAGAAACAACCTGCTATACTGTACATTGATATTAGCCATGCTCCTGACTCTCGTCCAAAGTCTCTTGTTAAATATTTTACAAAATGAATTTGACATTGATCCTGTTTTTAAAGCCTGGCTCAATAATTATCTGTTGCTAATTATTTTGAAAATTAAAATTAATGATTATTATTATTTTTAGACTTTCACAACTTTATGGAATCAGCAGGGATCCATATTCAGCATCTTTTTTTACAGCTTATACTAATAGGCATATTTCTACTTTGAACTTTTCTTATTATAACCTCAATTTGATTGATTTACTGTGTAACAATGCTGGTCATCTTTAAGACTGGCATCTCAGAGCATCATATTTTAGTGTATAAAAATATAGCATCAATTAGAGAATTGTGCACTAACATATGGAGGGTTTAGTTCTAAAGCAAATCAAGTCCAAATTAAAATTTCTTTTATTAACTATATTGTTAATTTTGGAACGATTATGCCTTACTTGTATACACTGCATTAAGTATACATATGAGTATGAGAGTTGTTCAAAAAGTTCCCAAACTTTATTTATTACAAAAAAAAAAAATACTTCACTTACAATTTATTTGTCATGGTCCCCTTCAAAGTAGTCTCTTCCTCAATGTATACACTTATCCCAATAGTGTTTCCACTTTTTGAAACAGTCCTGAATGCTTATAAGCTCCTCCATTGTTTTTTTCTATCTCTGGAATGATGGCAAATCTTTTTCCTTTGAGCATGTTTTTTAGTGTGCGGAACAGGAAGAAAGTCACATGGGGCCAGGTCAGGTGAGTAGGGTGAGTGAGGAAGCACAGCAGTTTTTTATTTTTGGCCAAAAACTCACAAGTTCTGAGAGACAAATGAGCCAGCACATTGTCGTAGTGAAATAAACCACTTGCCACTCATCCAAAGTTTGGGCCATTTTCATCTGATTCTGTTTCTTAGGCGTTTTATAACTCCCAGGTAGTACTTTGTATTGACTCTCTGGCCTATAGGTAGGTATTTGTGATGCACAACCCTTTTTATATTTAAAAAAAAAAAAAAACAGTCAACATCACCTTAACGTTTTTCAACGCATTAAAAGTGTGCTGGAATAGAGAAAGGTGTTTGTTTATTTTTATTTTTTATTTTTTTTAACATCACCTTAACATTTGAGTGAACTTGTCGAGCTTTTTTTGGCTGGGGGGATGTTTCACCCACCCATTGTAAAGATTGCACTTTTGTTTCAATGTCATATTCATAAACTCATGACTCATCACCTGTTATGATCATGGACAAGAAGGTTTCATCCTCTTTAGCTTGATCAAACAGTTCCTGACAGACTTGAACTTGATGTTGTTTCTGGTCTGCTGTCATCAGGCGAGGCATGAATTTGGTGGGGAACTCTATGCATCCTCAGTTTTTCATGCAGGATTTCATAGCCTGAACTAATTGAGATGCCACACTCTTCTGCAAGTTCCCTGACAGTCAAATGTCGATTTGCACGAATGAGATCGTTCACTTTCTTGATGTGGGGTCATCAGTTGACGTTGATGGTCATCTGGAATGCTCATTGTCTTCCACTGATTGCCGTCCCTTTTTGAACCAGGTAAACCACTCATAATATGCAGTACATTTTATAGCATCCTCACCATAAGCCTTGGTAATCAAATCAACAGTTTTCATAAAGGATTTCCAGAGTTTCATACAGAATTTCACAGAACAATGCTGCTCCTTCAAAAAGCTCATTTCAGCAGATCCAATTTTTCACCCAACCCCACGAACAACACTTCACATAAAAGGCCTTAACTAATCACCAAAACAAGATAGCAACAAATGGGTTGAAACGTGTTACTCAGAAGGTTTCCGTGGACACAACGCCTCCAAGCAGATTAAAAAATAAGCGTGTTATTCAAAAAGTTCCTGAACTTTTTGAACAACCCACGTATACCCATTAATGTATTTCGATTTCTTTTTAAAATAAATTAAAATTATTTTTAAATAAGTTAACTTGACATCTCTAAAATAGTTTGTTTGGACTTGGTTCACTTTAGAATTGAATCCTCCATATGTATGAAGCAAATAGTCATGTTTTACACAGTTTCACTTGCTTGAATGCGAGCATAATATGAATGTAGGAAAGTGCTGAACAAAGCTCGCCAAAATAACTAAATGAAACTTTACACATAAATGAGTTTTGGCAAAAATAGTGACAAGGATAGACCAAACAATTTTCTTCTGCAACAAGACATTTGTGATATGTGTCACTTATTCAATAAAATTCCTCTTATGGTCTGAATGCTATACTATATATGTATTTAGTAATTACTACTATATTATAATCTGATAAGGTTTTGGTTTATTTTACTTTATTAATTTTAATAATTTGTTTTTTGAATTTTATTTTATTTTACTTATTCTGCAAAATTGTGACTTTGGTATTGGTGCAACGATGCAAAATTGTATTTCTTAAAGCTAGAAACTAATTAGAATTTAATATTATGTATTTAATAGTGGCAAGAATAATAATTTGTAGAGAGAATTTCTATACTTATTTATGTTTTTTTTTACATAGTTAAGAAAAAGTCATCTTGCAACACATCTAGAAACATCCAGGGTGCGAGCATATTCAGTTGGAAGTCAGGCATCAACAAATACAAAGAAAAATGTAAATAGTATAGAATCAGAACTGGGAACATTAAAAAACATTGATGCTAGAGCATCAGTTAAATCATCTAGTGCACCACTTCTTCCCAGTGGAGCACAGCGTCATCGTACATCATCAACTAAAGATTACAATGAAGATCTTATGGAAATAGATTATAATCAGTCGTCATCACATTCTAAAAGTAAAGTTGGGAACAGTCACGATAATTCTGATCATACAAGACGTTTTACTGTTAGTAACACTCGACAACGTTCCAATAGTCGTTCATCGTCAGGTACTTCTCCAATGTCTTCTCTGATGGAATTAACTGAGAAACCTGAAAGGAATAAAAACAATGAAAATAAAGATCATGAAGATAATCTCCCATTGAAAGGTTTTTCTAGTTCCAAAACTGGCAATTCTATTGAAATTGTGAATATACAGAAAAGTGGAAGTATTTCAAATACAGAAGAAAATCAGTTACCTCATTTAGTAAGTCAAATTTCTGAATCAAAAAACAGTCATCTTATCTCAGGGAATAATAATTCTAATTTGAACAGTGAAGCAGTTAGTGATTCAACTCAGCTGTCTACATCAGTACCAAACCCTTCAGGAGATTATGTTAACCTTGATTTTAATCATACATGTTCTAATATTGTTATGTCAACTGTTCTTTTATCTGATAAATCTCATCTACAAAATAATAGTAATATGCCACAACTAGAATCTAATAATTCTTTGAAAACTTCTGCTATGCATGACTATATTAATATTCATCTTGGCACATCATTATCTTCAAAGAGTGATTACACTGTAATGGCACCTGTACAAACAAGTTGTGAACGAAATTCAACTTCACTTTCAAATACTGTTCAAACGTGTGATTTGCCAACCACTAAAAGTAATTCACAAACTCCTCATAGCCCTAGTCTGATGTATGGAGGAACAAAAAGTCCTTCATTATCCTCAGGTACATCAAGTGGAGGACAGACACCATCTCCATCTGCACGTTCACCTCAGTCATTCCTCACTTTTAGAAAACAGTTTTCTGCTCCAACTGTTCCTATTTCTGTTCGTGCTGATTCACCATCACCTGGTAGAAAAAGTTCTTATCCCATAACCACACCAGCCAAATCCACTATTGTTTCTGCCATAACTGTAGCAAAGCCTGTATTGGCATCTTCAATAAATACTGCCACTTGGTTAAAGAATTCACATTCTTCAGATGCCAGCTGTGTACCAACTTCATCAGTGAATCCACGAGAAGAAAATAATTCTGAGCAGAGTAATTTGAATATATTAACAGCACCAACATCGCCTACTAGCTTAAAAGAAAAGTCTTCAGAAGCAATGTACGAAAATGTTTCGATTGGTTCTGGATCGCTACCAAATTCTCGACCTTCATCAATAAGTAGTGAACGTGAACTGAATTACGCTTCTCTTGATTTAGCTCCAACAGTTGATGATGATAAAACTCCCCGCTCCCCTCGCAGTTTCAAATTGCAGCAACCAACTGAATCTTATGCTGAAATTGATTTCACAAAGTCAGAAGGATTAAGGCATACTTCAGGAAGTTTAAGAGAGGGCAGAGTCTAAGATATATTGAGATGCTGCTAATGTAATATTTTATAAGAAATTGAATCTGCCATTATGATGAGCAATAGATAAGAAATGAAAGAAATTATTTGATATTTCCATTTTGATCAAGTTCCTCATAACCAAACTGGAAAATTGTTGATTTTACATATATCATTGTTAGCATTACTGTTTGCTTTTTTTCAGCATTGTGTAAACATGTCATTAAATGCTAGGCCAATTTACTGTTCATGAAGAAACATTAGCATTATCATAATTAAGTAGTTAAACAATGACAATTTTATAAATAGATAAAAAGGAAAATATAATTCGAATATTTATAATTCTCCAAATAAAATTTCTGCATTGTAATTTTATATGTTTATATTTGTAAAATTACAAAGCAGTATAACCTAATTTAAATGTTAGAAACAATAGAATTGTTTTGTTGTTTGAAAAGATGAATAATTATGAATTGTGTGATAAGACTAAATATTGAAACAATGATGTGATTCAAAAGAAATTGTACAAAATTATGTTCAAGAAAGGAGATTGTTTCAAGTTCTTGCAAAGCCAAAATCATTATGTAAGTGGTTTTTTAACTAATGTGTATAAAAAATATGATGATAATTTAGTTAAATTTGCTGAAAATAATATAAGTAGTAATGTTTTGGAAATTCTAAAATTTTATCTTTATAAGAAATGGAAATTTTGAAAGAAGAAAAATATTTTTCAATCTATAGTAGTAATATTTTAGAAAAAACAAGTAAATTTTTTTCATGAAATTTTTATTAAGGATGTTGATTATATTGTGATTATATAAAAAATATTTCCATAATTTGTAAAAGAAATTGTAAGTTCTCTTAAGTTAAAAATTTGAAACCTGAAGTAAAACAATATGGCGTTCTGTAAGAAATTTTGGTTTTCTTTATAGATCAAATTCTTATTTGTGTAACATTGTATGACATGTATAGTAATATATTGCTGTCATTATTTAAGGAAAAAATTTAGTGCCTTTTGGTTTTTCAAATATATTTCCATAATTTGGTGCTTTTACAGATTTGCAAGATGAGAATAATATCTGAAACATATTATTATTAAAAATAATAGTATATTTCATCAGAATAAAGTTTTGTTGATGCAATTAAAATTTCAAGTTTTTACATTGATTGAACACCTAGAGTACCTCATTAAATATGCCTTTCCCAATTAAGTATATTAATTGCTATGCATAATTATTTTGTTTGTTTATTTTTGTTGTGTTTGTTTTGTTATAAAGGTGTTATGAGTTTTAATAAAATTATTGCCATTAAATGTATAAAAATTTTCATTGCAGATCATAATGAAATTAATAATTTTATTTGGTTAGCAAATGATTTTCATTTGATTAAACAAAAATATATATATATATATATATATACTAATTCTTTTTATAAATCATATATTTCTTCTTGCAGTTGTTTCAAAGTATATTTTTCATTTTACATATTTCTTGTTGGGACTGTCATCATTTGCTCATTCTCAAGAATTAAAAAGAAAAGAACTTGTTCAATAGTATAATACTGTAATATTGTATTGTTAAAAAAAGTTGAAATATCTAATAGAAATTGTGGCTTAATATACAGTATATTATCATATAAAAACATAATGCATATCTGTCATTGTAATATACCCAGTTTGTTGTTTATTGGCATACATATATTGGTATATATTGTTAATTATTCTGTTTAAATCTGAGATTGTGAGATAATGAATTTTTTCCTGCCATTGCTTTCTGCAATTCCTGGTGCCTTTCTCTTAATTGGACTGTAAACCTGCTTACTGTATTAACAGAATAATAATAATTAAATGAAAAAATGCTTAGCTGTATCCATGTTGAATCAAAGTTTGATAGAATAATTTTCAAAACTTAATTTGTGATCAGACTAGACAAATTTACAAATAGATTTGTATGTTTGAAATTGTCTTTTTTTTTATAAAATATTAAAAATGGAATTTATCTATTAAAATGATTAAGAATTTGTCATAACCTCTAATTGATTTTTAATTTAATGAAATTGCTAACTTGTTTAATATTTTAATTGTATAATGTTAACAAAATATTTTTTGCAATTTTCAGGTATTAATTAGCATACACATAATTTTATCCCATTTAACACTGCCTGTCCCAATAAATCATCATGTAGCCAATCTGTCAAATATATCATATTTGTCAGAAACAAAAATTGCTATCTATATATGTAAGACGAAAAATATTCAATTATGCTTCTG
This sequence comes from Centruroides sculpturatus, assembly GCF_000671375.1. Taxonomy (NCBI): domain Eukaryota; kingdom Metazoa; phylum Arthropoda; class Arachnida; order Scorpiones; family Buthidae; genus Centruroides; species Centruroides sculpturatus. The sequence continues at coordinate 261,233 of NW_019384523.1, forward strand.
CATTTGTAAAATGACAGTTATTAATAAAAAGTGAGTAGTAGTTTTTTGTCATGACTACTCAAGGGAAATTTACTGGTTTAAAATTTTTTCCTCTTACTAAAGTTATTTAAAAAAATATTTTATGCAACTTATTGAAAATTGATAAATATACAGATTATATGTTACATTTTGAATAATTATATTGACTAAATACAGCATTGAAAATCTTCAACATTATACTATTATGATCAAAAAGTATCTGGAATGGTTCATTTAAACTATGCACATGCAAGAGGGTCATCATTTCTGTCATTTGACATGACTTTTATCATCAACTAAAAGAAATCCATGTGTCATCATCTGTTTTTGTTTGCAATAAACACTTGTTTTGTGTGTAAAGAATTTTTGCACCAACAGTTTTTCAAAATGTTGCATGTAACTGATTAGTGAATGTGCATTAAATTTTGTTTTCACTATGGAATTACTTCTACAAAAATGTTGGAAATGTTGCAAAAAGCATTTGGTGATGCCAGTCTCTCAAAAATGAATTTTCCAGTGGTACAAGATGTTTGAGGAAGGCAGAAAATGCATCGAAGATGAACCACACTCGAGTAGACCATCGAAGTGGATGGTCTACTCGAGTGAACTGATGAACATGTTGGTCAAGTCAGAGATTTGGTGCTCAGAGATCATCATTTAACAATTGGAGGCATTTGACAAGATCCAAATTATATGTTCAATAATTTTAGAAATATTATTTGGGCTTGCAACATGTGACAAAAAATGTAACTTTTTTTTCCAAAAACATGTTCAGGTGGCTGAGGAAATGCTTTTGACACTGAAACAACTCAACACTCAAGTGAATGGCACTCAAAAGGTGAAGCAAGACCAAAAAAACATCAAAGTCAGTTAAAATCAAGGTTATGTTGACTGTTTTTTTTATTGCCATGGTATGCATCACAAATTCCTTCCAACTGGCCAAATTGTCAACAAAGATTATTATTTGAGCATTTTGCATCATTTGCATGAAGCAATTTGTAGAAAACAAGCTGCTTGTGACAAGAAAATTCCTGGATTTTGCACCAAATAATTTACATGCTTACAATGCTCTTGTTGTTTGTGAATTTTTGGCCAAATATCGTTCCTCAACATCCATATTCACTCAATATGGCACTGTGTGACTTCTTCCTGTTTCCTTAACTAAAATTTGCACTTTGTGATCACCATTTTGAATCAATTGATGCCATAAAACAAAATTTGCTGCAAGTCCTGAAGTGGTTTAAATGACTTTAAAGGATGTTTCGAGGATTGGAAAAAACATTGACATATGCATTGCAGTGGAAGAGGACTAAATAAATTTTGATGGATAAATTCAAATGTGTTTTATTGAACTATTCCCAATATACTTTTTGATCACATGTAGTATAGCAAATTACAGTGAAAACTCTATATTCATAATATTTGATATTCATCACATTTTGATGACTCCCCATACTCGGCAGTATTTTCTATATTCATCGTCATTCCCAATACTGGCAGTTATGCTACAATCACATGCCTGTGACAATCAGCTAGCCAAGTTAGCTTAGTGTTGCCAATTTAGCTAAATGTTTTACCAGATTTAGTGGCTTTGTGAACAATCTAGCTATGTAAATTACCTGAATTATAATGGCCTAGCTATTTTTATAATGCTATCTAGCTATAAAAAATTCAAACAGTTTTAATGGAAACAAAATGATTTGAATATTCTTATTAAAATATCTAGCTATAATCTCAAAATTCAAATAATTTTGAGTTGGCAACACTATGTTAGTTAGCTTTAGTTAATCAGTCTGCTTTGTGAGTGGTTGTGTGTGTTCTTGGTTTCTCATGTTGATTTTCAAAAACAAGTTACAATGACTCTTAACAAAATGCACTGAAGAAAAACAGCAAAAAAGGAAAGCTGTTAAAACAACAATAGAGAGAAAAAATATTATTGCTAAGTCTGAAAATAGACAAAGTAGAGAGGTTGCGGCCGAAGTTTTCATCTCTAAAATGTGTTGAATACTGCCATCTTGTAAGTCTAGAAGTTTGACAATGGCGTTTGGGATGTCATTGGAATAATGCTCGACATTCCAAACACCATTGTCAAACTTCTAGGCTTACAAGATGGCAGTGCTCAATGTTCAACGTTCATGTTTTAGAGATGAAAACTTTGGCCGCAACCTCTCTAGTGTTTCCAACTTAGCCAAAGAATTTAATATGCTGAGATCATAATTGGAATTACCTAATGTTTTAATTGATGGTATGTTTTTCTAAACAATAATAACCTTACTCTTCTTCCCCTTCTACTATTATGCTGTATTTATTTAGTACAATAAAAATAAAGTTTTACAAACAACAAAATTTTTATTCTTTTATCTTTTTTTAGTATAGGAACAGATTAGTTGAATATCAGTTATTTATTATGAGAAAAATTGTTTCTATGTTCATCATTTTCCATATTCGTTAGATCATTAGATACAAATTAATGATGAATATAGAGGTTTCACTGTATATTGTAATATTTATGAAACAAAATCTAGCCAATTTAATTTCGTTGTGTGAAATCAACACAATGTATAAATAATAATGTTATAAAAATTATTTGGATGATGGAAAGCCACAGTCAGTGAAAAGTTGCTGAAGAGTTTAGCAGGCTGAATCTTGGCTGCTGTGTGTGTTTGATGGGAAGTCTGGATGTAGCCTGCTAAACTCCTTTGGCAACTTCTACTAACTGCAGGTTTCCACCATCAAACTACAAGGGGCATCCAGAAAATGAATGTTTGGTTATAAAAAGGAAAAAACAATAAAACTTTTTCCCTTTCATTACTAAGTAATTAGTATAAGACCAGTTACTTTTCTACATAGTCACCGTTACAACTAAAGCACTTGACATAATCCAATACTAGTTTTTGGATTCCTTTGTCATACCTTCCACCACCAGTTCTTTCACTGGTTTGTGACAAAACTTTTTTCACCTCATCATCTATTCCAAAACATTCAAAATCCACCCAAAAACTCTTTCAATATGGGAATGAGGTGAAAGTTATTGGGACCAGGTCAGGACTGTATGATGGGTGGTCAAAAATGTTCTGGCCAAATTTTTGAAGCAGAGTTTGAGTGGCTTCAGCAGAGTGCAGTTGTGTGTGGATCTTCTTTGATTAAATATTAAACACCATTTTTTCACGCATTTTTGTTCATTATGTGATCACCATACACTTCTGTGATTTGTTTTTGAATTTCTATAGGATGAACTTTCTTTGCATTTAGAAAAAAAATAACACTGCACTTTGTGGGATTTTCAATTTTTGTAAACATCTTAAAGATTAATGGTTCTAGACTTATGGGAGACACCTTGTATATAAGTTGCAATTCTTAATAGACTACTGTTTACTGAGAGGAGATTTTTCATAAATTTGAAAAATTAAATACCTCCAAATATAAAGCATAATCATGAAGTATCTATAATGAAAGTAATCAGCAAATACCTATTACAAGAACTTAGTCAAACTTTGAATACTCTTGAAAATACAGTATGTGAAAACAATTTCCAGATAAAAAATATTTAATTTAAAGAAATTCACCAGGGAATTTGGCACTAATGATTTTTTTCAGAAAGCAATGTGATCTGTAAGCATACAATTTCAAAACAAATGCTTCAGAAACTTACAAAAACATGAAGTATGATATTATTATGCTGCTGATTTACACAAGAGCTACTATGCTATAGTGCTGAAATTAATGAAAGCTGCAACAGAAATTACATCCATCAGAATGGCAAGCACAACTGATCTATAGTAATATGTTTTTCACAAGCAATATTGTGTTTCATGGCTGCCAAGTTACAAACATAGCCCTAAAAAGCCATGCTTTAGAGGTCCTTACAACCAAAAATCAGAGTTGAATGAACAAGATGATCATGTTATCAGAAATAAACAGTACAGTGGAACCCCGGTTAACGAACGTCCTGGTTAACGACCAAATCGGTTAACGAACTTTTATTTTGGAAAAATTTTGTCTCGGATAACAAAGTTAACGGCTTTTTGTGTCAAATTTGTAAGCTTGCTGACTTTTAGGGAAAATCAGTTAATCGTGTGTCGGTGATGGTCTAGGGTCCATTCGTACGTTGGTGGTGGCGGAGGAGACAAAGATGACAAGTATTTTAGAGTGAAAATCGTTTATTAGAATGGGAAGATGCTTACATATTTGAGGTAGTTGGAAATGGCTTATCTACATTATTTTCTCTCGGCACTGAGGAGTGGCGTATCCCTGGTCCTACGATAGTGCAAGCTGATCAGTCGTAGCCCCAGAACGGACGACATGGGTTCGCTTGGTCACAGAAGCGATGGTAGGTGACAGAGCTGCAACGACTGGAGCGGTCCGCGAGACACAACACAAATTTTAGCGGGCATGACTTCAGGCTTAATCCAGATGAAGACGACACAGATTAATCGCCATAGAATTTTTAAGAAAACTGCGTTTTGACCTTGAGATTCGGGGTTTTTATAGTATTTCTTCCTTGAATCTCACCTTACGATGTCCTGCGTCCCATTCCTCGCTTCCCGATTGTTTTCTTCTTTGTCTCCAGGTGAAAACTGAAACCAGATCAGATCACGAGAAAGGTTTGTTCCGAGGCGTTTATTTGACACCTGTTCGTCGACTCTGATCCGAGATTATAAGCCTTTCGCTCATAATTTAGCCTATTGTCATTTTAGAACTTTAACGATCGTATGTGATGTTTTTATACTTGTCAAATCTTTCCCCTTTTCCGAAAATTTAACCTAGATCGACTGTTTATGAGCACGTTTTCCTATACAGTAGAGCATCGATTATCCGACCCCGATTAACCGTCACATCGGTTAACCGACCGTTCTAGACTGCAAATTTCAAATGTCCACTAGTGATGTGGCACTACAATATTTGGCTATGTCTTGGCTACTTTAATAATATTTTTGTTAAATTTTTGCGTGTTTTAGCTGGCAACACTGGCTAGACCATGAAAGGGAGGCTAGTATTTAAACGAGACTTAATTTTCTAACTATGAATGGTCGTTTGTTTTGTGAGCAATAAAATAATTTAAAAATATTTTTTAACGATACAATAACTACGATTATTATTTTAAAAAAAATTCTGTTAGGCTTAACATCGATGAAAATTCAACGTGAAGTATGTTAATAGCGATATACTAATTACATGGGATATACTAATATGCTAATATACTATACTAATGTATTTTTTCATTCTTTTCGATTATCCGATTTTTTCAGTTATCCGACCAACCCGAGTCCCCAATTGAGTCGGATAATCGATGCTCTACTGTATTTTCATTAAAGAAAACCCATTTTACAAATAAAATTACAAAAATACTGGCGGCTAGAACGGATTAATTGTATTTGCATTAATTTCTATGGGAAAAATTGCTTCGGTTAACGAACGGACTCGTGGAACGGATTACGTCCGTTAACCGGGGTTCCACTGTATTTTCAATGAAACATTATTTATTTATTTAATTAGACATACTAGGCAGAGCCCATGATGCGGGTGAAACATTATCATACATCGGGCAGTCTACAGCTGCAATGATGGAGATTTTCTTCAGTTCAATTGCAAAAATTTCAATTATTCACAGCTCCACTGAAGTGAAAATGAGCCTCCTCTTCCCACATCATCTGTCACAACCACACATTAACCACTTCCATTTAAACAACGAATATTGGAGTAAATTTCAGTAGGATTTGTGTGTTGTCAGAAATTGGCTATGCTTCTCTTTCAAAGGTAAGAATAATTAATGTATACAAATTTTTATTCGCTGGCAGAAAAGAACACCATTAAAAACTAAAATCTAATCAATTAGCTGTATAATAGAAATGTCATATTGAGAAAAGACATTGTAAGGCACATTTTAATATAATGTTGAATCTCTGCGAGCAGTTATGCAAGCCTGTAATTCCAGATTATAAGCTTGTATGGAGATAGCATTCCATGCACTCTCTACTTGAATATATAATTCAGAGAAGATGGTTGCCTGCTGGAGTGCACAGGAAAGTCATTGGCTGATACATTCCCTAAAGGCGGCCATACACGTTAAGTTAATCCTTTGAGGATTAACCATGCATGCCTGACCTTGAGTAAGTGTGTGGGGAAAATTTAACAGTTTTGGCGAACTGTACCAACCACCGGGGTAGAATCGAAAAATCATTTGATTTTCCTGCGCAGGCCGACCTTAATGTGTGTGCCGTCGTGTCGTTCAGTTGTGAGACCGCTGAGTAGTTAGAACAATGTCTCGTGAATGTTTGGAAGAATTATTTTCTATAACCTTATTAACTTTTATTATTTATAACCTAAAAAATTAATTTTTCAGGCTATAAATTATTTTCAGATAAAAAATTTCTTGAGTAAATTAAAATTATAAATAATTTTAATATTTAGAAAACTTATCAATTCATTTCTTCCGTTTTCATAAAACATCTTGATACTCTATATCATTTTCTTTTACATTTTAAAAAATTATATATTTTTTTATTTCCAAGTAAATTAAAACATGACAACTTAAAATAATATTTTAACAATAAGACAAAGTAAAATAGGAAAATAGTTTAATATAATAATAATTTAAATTATATTTGTTACTTATTTATTAAATATCTATACAACGTATTGATTTTGAAAATATCTATTTTTTTGTTCAATTAAGAATTGTTCGCAAGATAGAATATTGCAAAAAGAAAAATGCTTTTTAAAATATTTGTGGTAATAACAATTCTTTTTATTATCCGATCTCGGACACCCAAGAAGTTCGATGTCTAAATAACTGTAGCTCCAGTTTTTAAAAAGATTTTTTTAAAGATTATTCACCTTTAAATAAAAATAATTCTTTATATTTTTATTATATATTTTCTTCCGTTTATATTATATATTTTCTTCCGTTATTTTTTCTCTTGTAAAATTTTTTATTTAAAAAATTTTTATGTTCTATTCATGGAACATTTATGTTCCATTTTTTCGACCTGAAGATGGCCTATTAACTAGGTTGAAAACGTTTGTTTTTTGAAATTATATTTATTTCTAGGCAAAAAAGGTGTTTTGTTTCTCTTTAATTCTTTATACGTTGAGAAATAATTTAATAAGTTTTCAAATTACTATGTTCGATCCAGCCAGTTATATCCTATGGTTTTTCGTCTATAAATTTAATCCATGAATTTTTTTGGTAGTAAAATCGATTTGTCATTGATCTTTCGCTGATAATTGATGCTTTCTAACAGAATCTATAACCCAAGATTTTTCTTGAAAAATTAATTTTGTGATCTGAAATAATTCCATTAAAAAATTATTCATATGAAAAATTAATTTTGTGATCAGTGCTACCCAAACCACTACTACTACTATTTACACCATAGACTTCTATGCACGTGTTTTTTCCGCGAGTTTTAATAGAATTTGTTGCCAATAAACATCCAAGAACAGCCAGTATGTCGTCATCAGATGCCATGGCCAACTGACTGACTGACAGAGATTTTCTTCCTCGTATGTGGGCGATAGGAAATTCTGAGTTTCCTCAAAGTCAGGCATGCGCGGTTAATCCTCAAAGGATTTACTTAACGTGTATGGCCGCCTAAAATTTAGTGTGTATTTTCATGACGTCCCTAACTGTGTAACAAATATCACAACTTTAGGTTCAGCAGGTTGCTCTGGGCGATGATGAATCAGTCAGTCAATTACAATATCTTTTTACTAATGACTTAATATCAACATTTCCTAACACAGCAATAGCACTAAGAATATTACTTACATTGCCGGTTTCAGTTGCATTTGGTGAAAGGTCCTTTTCAAAGTAAAAAATTATAAAAAACTATTTAAGATCAACAATGTACCAGCAAAGACTAAGTAATTTAGCTATAGTTTCAATTGAACACGAAATCTTAGACAGCTTGGATACAAGAAAATTGATAGCAGATTTCGGCAAACAAAGGCAAGAAGAGTTAAATTTCTGTAAATAAATATTTATATGGTTTTACATTTAAGTAAACAAAAATAACTTAGTAATAATAAATAGTTTTTCTTTATAAAGTATTTCTTTTCTTTTTTCACACCCTTATGAGACAACACTAAAGAGCCTTACTGGCAAGCTCAGCGTAGGTAGTCGTAGTTAAACAGGGGGCGGCATAATCGGTATTGCACACGGGCGTTTAAACAGCTAGCGGCGCCCCTGGTACTGTAAAGCGCAAGCGTGAATGCCTGTAATCTGGCTGCTTTATGCCATTCAAGTACTTTCTCCATGGAAGCTGTCCCGTATTCGACAATACAGGGCTTCTATTGAGAA
>NW_019384523.1:271347-286917 GCF_000671375.1 Centruroides sculpturatus
ACCGTAGCCCCCTTCAATAAAACTGTTACGTAGTATTGCCCCCTTCACTACAAAATTCCGATGCCGCGGGACAAGGCTAACGCCAAATTTGTACTGCATTGAATAGACTAGTGACTAGTATAATATTATTTGTTTAATTATTGTGTGATATAATGAATAAAATATCTAATTATTCTTAATATAATGTTTTACTATATTGCCCAGAAAATTGTTTTTGTCCCCTGAACATGGAAAAACGCCCACATGGGGGCAATATTGCCCCCGTTTCGAGTGCATGCACACTTTCCTGTACCCTAATGTTACAATCAGAGTTTTATGAAGCATGGACTTAGATGCTCCCTGTGATTTTGTGCAATTCTTTTATTGTGACATGCTGATTTGCTTGAATTGCTTCTTCTGTTCTTTGAAGAAGTTTATCAAAGATCACAGATGGTCTACCACTCCTGAGTTTGTCGTGAACATCAGTTTTACCTCAGAAAACATGTGATGGAGTGCACCTTGCACATGACGGGATTCTGAATTGGCGCAACCATTGTAAACATATGCTACTTCAATCAGACTTGATGTAGCAATGAGGAGTTGTCACAAAAAGTGCGAAAGGTTCAAGGTCAAATCAACTGTTATTAACATGCACAATAAAACATTAGCTTTCTGCTTATAAACAATGTGTCTTTACTTTTTGGACATGCCACGTAAATGAGCTTTTTATTGACTATATATTTTCTTTTTATGTATTTATACTAATCAAATCTCAAGACATTTTTTTTTTATTAATCATAATTTTGATTAAGTTTTTGATATGTGTAAATTTAATTTGTAGCAGGAAAATAATTGTTTGTAGACTAAACATTAATTGTTTTGATTATAGTGATGGCAGCATGTTCTATTGCAAATATTGTCAAGAGTTCTTTGGGACCTGTAGGTCTTGATAAAATGCTTGTAGATGATATAGGTGTAAGTATGATTACAATTTTACTAAATTATTGTTATTAAATAATACACAAGATATTAAATAATATTTTGTGTATTAATGATGAGAATTGCTGAGAATTAAACGAACTGTTTTCAATTTGATAAATTTTCTGGAACGTTTACAATCGTTCTATCAATTAATGTATATATGTAATGATTTTAAATATGCACATGATGACTTAATTTAATAAATTAATAGATATATGCATAAGAAATGAATTTGTAACAATAAAAAATATGCACAGGGCATATTTAATTCTATAAGTAATCAAAACAGTACTCGGGTATATCGCGCTGCCGGATATACCGCGCTTTTACTTTCCCATCAACCGCGATATAATGAGGGGCTACTGTATTAAATAAACTTTATCCGTACACTTATATTCTGAACACTCGACAAACTTAATTTAGAAAGTAAATAAATAAAGATCGAGATATATCGAAAGTTCACGTAAAAAAACTCTTCAAACATGGAATAAAATTGAATAAATTTGTTTGTTAGACCTTAATGTTTAAACTAAATAATAACGGAAATAAATAATTTGAAGGAATTTTTATAATTTAACAGCCTTTTGGAAAAATTTGATTTAATGAAGACGTGTTGCCAACCTGCGATGTCGGGTTGGCAACTTGTCATTTAGTTTATCGCTACTGATTCGTACGGTACTGTAGAAAAATGTCGGTTTCAAGCATGCTTGCAGTTGGAGGAACGAGAACCTCTGGAACGTCCGTGAGGACTCAAAATGGTATGATAAAAGAACAAATAAAATATTTTTTTATTTTATTCGCTATTAAGCCGAAAATGTATATCGTTATAAGTAGTTTATTGTCAGATGTAAACGGATATAAAAACATGAGGTCTGAAATCTGCATATCACATAAGTGTATAATCAATTCTATTGTAAATATGATATATTAATTAAGTAAAGATAGGAGTAATGGATAATTTTTCTGTAATTATTTGAAATTAAAACCATTTTTTGTCTTAAACTATCCGACTATATTATAAATTTGATATTTCAGTATCAAGTAGATAATGATTGAACAGGTTATATAAATCAAATAAAATTCAACAAGTATTATCTTTCTTCATATTTTATCTCTCAGCTGTTTATTTTACTAATTATTAAATTAGAAGTACTTATGTACACTTTGATTTCATCAGTACTGTGATTTTATATGAAGGACAATTCATTGTCTTAAAATCACAAAGACTGGAATTTGATGCATGTCACTGACTTGTGTAGAAGGTTACTGTCATTTGTCTAAGGCTGATTTCAAGAAAAATGATCTGAGGGAATGGTGTGATAAAACTTGAATAAACAGTAAAAATATAATTTTTATCTAAACATTTAAGTCATTCTTGTGTATGAGTATACATTAAAAAAAGTGGTGAAATTATATTAATACATGACTTCCATAGTGATCATAAAATACACTTCATGCCAACGTTCAAATAAATAAAATAATAAACATTTCATGCATTACAATTTGTAATGCCACAACACTGAAGTGTTAATTATTTTATTTATATATGACTTCAAATGTGAAAGGTTTCTGCATACTTTATTACTGTGCATAGTAAAGATGAACATTATATAAGAATTTTAAAATATGAGGCATGTCCAAAAAATAAAGATACAACAGCTAGTATTTATTGAAAGCATTTTTATTTGACCAAATGTTCGCTACATCTTATTTACTGGTACATGCATTATTTTTCTACATAATTGCTGCCATTGTCCAAATACTTTTTAAGTCTGGATACTAGCTTCTGTAGCCCAATTTATAGAATTCTACTGCTTGCTACTGGAACCACATTCCAACTTCATTTTTGATCTCATCATCGTGGAAGTATTGTCCTGCAAGATGTTTCTTCAGAAAAAACAAATGGAAGTTGTTGGGAACATGGTCTGGGCTGTATGGCAGATGGTCAAAAACTTCCCATTTGAATTGTTTGAGAAGCATTTTTGTGACAATTGCTGTGTGAGCCCAAGCATTGTGATAAAGCAGACAGATACCAGTTGTCAACGTTCTCCTCCATTTGTTTTGAATGGCCTGTCAAAGACGTTGCAAGGTTAGGCATTATGCAGCAGCATTTATTGTGGTGCCATGAAGCATGAAGTCAGTCAGAAGAATGTCTTTTCTGTCCCAGAAAATAGAAGCCATGATTTTTATTTTATTTTTATTTTTTGAAATTGAAGTTTTGAATTTCTTGGGTTTTGGTATACATATATATGATGATATTGCAATGATTTTATTTGGATTCAGGAGTATGGTGGTAAATTCAAGTTTCATCACTTGTCACAATGTGGTCCAAGAAACTTATCTGCATATGCAGAGCATGTGAGGAAGTTGAGTGCAACATCCATCTATTTCGTTTGTGTTTATCCCAGTGTTTCTCAACCTCTAATGAATTGTCGCCCCCTTCAATAAAACTGTTACGTAGTATTGCCCCCTTCACTACAAAATTCCGATGCCGCGGGACAAGGCTAACGCCAAATTTGTACTGCATTGAATAGACTAGTGACTAGTATAATATTATTTGTTTAATTATTGTGTGATATAATGAATAAAATATCTAATTATTCTTAATATAATGTTTTACTATATTGCCCAGAAAATTGTTTTTGTCCCCTGAACATGGAAAAACGCCCACATGGGGGCAATATTGCCCCCGTTTCGAGTGCATGCACACTTTCCTGTACCCTAATGTTACAATCAGAGTTTTATGAAGCATGGACTTAGATGCTCCCTGTGATTTTGTGCAATTCTTTTATTGTGACATGCTGATTTGCTTGAATTGCTTCTTCTGTTCTTTGAAGAAGTTTATCAAAGATCACAGATGGTCTACCACTCCTGAGTTTGTCGTGAACATCAGTTTTACCTCAGAAAACATGTGATGGAGTGCACCTTGCACATGACGGGATTCTGAATTGGCGCAACCATTGTAAACATATGCTACTTCAATCAGACTTGATGTAGCAATGAGGAGTTGTCACAAAAAGTGCGAAAGGTTCAAGGTCAAATCAACTGTTATTAACATGCACAATAAAACATTAGCTTTCTGCTTATAAACAATGTGTCTTTACTTTTTGGACATGCCACGTAAATGAGCTTTTTATTGACTATATATTTTCTTTTTATGTATTTATACTAATCAAATCTCAAGACATTTTTTTTTTATTAATCATAATTTTGATTAAGTTTTTGATATGTGTAAATTTAATTTGTAGCAGGAAAATAATTGTTTGTAGACTAAACATTAATTGTTTTGATTATAGTGATGGCAGCATGTTCTATTGCAAATATTGTCAAGAGTTCTTTGGGACCTGTAGGTCTTGATAAAATGCTTGTAGATGATATAGGTGTAAGTATGATTACAATTTTACTAAATTATTGTTATTAAATAATACACAAGATATTAAATAATATTTTGTGTATTATTTGTGGGAAGTTTGTATTGTACATTTTTCTGTTTTGTTAATTAATTCATTATATAATATATTATTTCAGTAAATATAAATGGCTTTTCCTGCAAATTAAAACAACCAGAATTGGTTAGTTGTTGTTATATGTGATCAATACACACATTTGAATTTTTGTAGAGATTATTGTAATTCTTTATAATTGTTTGTGAAGAAGAATTATAAAATGTAACAAAGAAAGGAAATTTGCAAAGTGATGTGAAACATTGGGGATAAATGGTTAAAGGAATGTGGCAGAGTCCTCAGGCAATAATATATGGCAATCTTACAACACCTGAGCTTTTTGTTGTGAGAATTTTTTTTTCACAAACATTTTCAACCTACTACCATAGGCCATCGTAGGTTTTACTTTTCCAGTTGTTATGTATACATAACAAGGGAAAGTATTGGAATTGTATGTCATATTTGACCCTCATCAATTGCAGAACTCCATGTTTTGGGACTACCTGAATCCAAAAAAAAATAAAAAAAACTGGCAAAAAAGTTCTGTGGTATGTGTGTATTGGTGTTTATTTTGCTTAATATATCTGGATGGGGTAAAGATTAAGTAATGAAATTTGGCATGGTGGCTTGTATATGAGGGGCATTGATGTTATTAAATTTTGGTGGGTAAAGGTCGAGGGTGGGGAGATAAATGGGTTCATGTATATCTCCGTTAGGGTCAGATTTAATGATGATTTTACTTGTTAACATTGGTAGTTTATTATAAAACTCATTCCTACCCTCAAAATTAAGGTTTTGTTTCGCCATTTTATAATAATTAAAACTATAAAGTTTTTTATAGCAAAATCTTTTAACAGATAATGCTACATAGTTTTATTAAGTTATATTGTAATTAAAATTATAAAAGTTATTTTTAAAATAAGTTCTCAAAATAGCCAGGAAAGTTATGCAACTCATTGCTGGAGTTTTTAAATAAATTTAAGCAAATGTTCCACTAATCAAACATTCAGTTTAATTTTTTACATTTCAAGTATTTGAAATACAAATTTAAAAGTATACAAATAAAATAAATTATGAAAAATAAGGTTACAAATAAAATTAAGAAAAATATAAAATAAAAGTTAATAAAGTATAACACAAAAATAAAGTCAAAGTTGATTATAGGGGAACATAAATTGGGGATTTTATGCTCTAATCATTTCGCTATGGCATATTTCCAAACAGAAGGCAATGTGTTTGCATCCCTAGCATTCAGGCACTGTTCTTTAATCTTGCTTATATCTATTTTTTCCATTTCCATAGCAATTATTGGAAAATGTACTGGTTCAATAATGTTTGCTTCATCCCACTTTATAACTAATCCTTTCACTTGTGCCATTCTGCTAAAATTATATTATTGTAGCCTTTTTCCACATTGTACTTGTGTTCTTTGAGATGCACATTGAGGTTTTGTTTTGTAACCCCAGTGTAATTTTTATTTGACTCCTATAAATGATAAATATCATCATAAAAATTATATATAATTTTTATTACATTCATTAACATTTGCCTTCAAATTGAAGATGTGAAAGCTGTAAGGGATTTGGAAAGAGTTAAAATATTTTGAAAAATTTCATTGATATTAGATTATTAGGAGTATTACAGATTGTCGTCTCAAACTCAGTTTTTCCTAACACTATTTTTTAAATCTCAAAATATTTTAAAATTTAAATATGGTGATACATTATACTAGAGAGGGTGCTTAATATTTGGAGCCTAGCCTTTGCATCTTGCAATGCTCTCCTCCATATTACATTCATTATAATTCTTACATAAACAAATAGAGTATTTTTAAACATTTTTGTTTTTAACGTTAACATGGCATTTTAAGTTTTAAAAATATCTGCAACTGTCATTAAAAGAAGTTTTAATTAATATAGAAATGTTTTCTGCATGTCATCATACCAAATTTGGTTGCATTTGGACTGCTTAATATTTCTCCAGTGTTGAATTACAATCACTTCGTATATATAGTGGAAACTTTATTATCTAAACTTGATGGGACCAGGTCTTTTGAATAAAAGAAGTTTTGGATAATTCACAAACTTGTTTGTTTTGGGTAAATCAAGCACTGTGCATTTAAAGTCTTGTGAACTTCAAATTTTGTAATGTAATTACTATATTTTTTTGTAAAATACAGTCGACCCCCCTATAAGACAGTAGATACGTTCCATTCTTTAGGAATCCGATTTCTTACGAGTCCTTCCAATCACAGCCCGATACGTGTCAAGTTCACGGACTACGGCTGTTTGAAAGGTTTTCTTCCATAAAATTAATCGATTCTAGACTAATCCGACTCAACATTTCCAAAATACTTATATTTTTTTGGAAATAATCCGTATAAACTACGCTATAAACAAAAAATTGTAGGATTACTTACCGAGTGTGCACCATTCGACATCGCCGTTGCTCAAGCTTGTTTTCGTCGCGGAACAGCTCAGCAAACTGCGGCCGCGATTTCTGATGTTATTTTTCTGCGAAAACTTCGTTGAACTTTGGAGACATCATTAATATAAATAATTTTAATCGCCGTTGAATAAGAAATGTTTCTTTCACAAGAAATGTATAAAATTACAGTACTGTATTAGACTTACGGTACCTAATTTACATACTGTACAGACGATAGTTAGCGTAAAATCTCCGTAGCGTGGCGCCACGCTAGACGGCGGAAATTATATATTTAATTATAACAAAGTTACAATAAGTTAATATATAATTATATATACAGTACCTAATTTATATATAATTAATATATAATTATATGTACAGTACCTAATTTATATATAATACTGTACAGATGATAGTAATCTCTCTGTAGCGTGGCACTTGATGGCGCGGAAAGTAGTTCGGCTGTCCGATGACGTTTTACGTAATTATAGGAGTTTTTTATGGATACCGTCGCAATTTTTTCGCTGTCTTATAGGAACCTGTTTTATAGGGGGGTCTACTGTATGTATAAAATAAATTACAGGAATGTAAATTCGTCTACCAAAGTGTGTTTTTGGATTACAGAGACAAATTTACATTTGTAATAATATACAGCAAGCCGTTTATATATTTAATTACAGGACATGTTCAATAGAAAACAGGATAAGTGCCATTAGAATTTAAATATTATTCACAAAACCAAAAATCCAGCTCATAGATCAAAAAAGTGAAAGAAAAATGAACCATTTCAATTAAATAACACCAACAAATCTTTATAATTAAACCAGCAAATAAAGTTTTTAATATACTTTGACAAGTGCTTTTGATCCAAATTGGGATCTGCTTCAGGTCAAAACATTCTATACAAAAATTCTGTACAAGCTTATTTCCAGTATGAAAGTAAGCTACATAGAATTCTACCAATGGAAGGCAGCATTTGTGTGACCGTAGGGTCAGCACCTCTTTAGTGCGTCGTTAAGACTGACACCACTGTGTCCCAATTGACACGGAAGTTGAGACAGTGTGTTGATTCGGTCATGCGAGTGGCCATGTGCACGGGAGATCAGATCCAGGATGGAGATTGGTTGAGAGACAGCGTACCAGAAGTGAATCACTTGGGTACCAAGTTAACAACTAATAACGATTTAATTACATAGACAACATGATACAATTTACAATTTCGTTACAGTTTGTTAGGCCTTAATTTCAAGGGATTTTTAAACAAAAGTGGTTGTGAGAGAGAGCAAGTTTACATGAGATTTGTGTGGCAATAAATACCTTGGGGTGGTGATGATCAAATATAGTCAGATGTTCATTCTTGGGAGGTATTCTTGATCGTTCTTGATCGTGTAGCAATGTATCTTAGTCCCTTGGATAGAGTTTGTCTTCAAAATGTGTACTCTTAGATGAGGAAGTATCTGTTGAACTGAAGCATCTGCAAGAACTAATTTGGTTTCTGCTATTCCTTATATTGGGGTAGATGTTGTTCAATGATTATGGGGAGGATTTTCAGTGGATAACCCTGTATATCCATTGGCACTAAATTAGGCACTAGATAAGGGTTGATATTCTGTTGAGAGACGGTAACAACTGCCTAAACTTGCAGTTTCTGGCTATATTGACTTGGAGAAATCGAGATAGCGGGTTAGGAGTTTATGAGAAAGCGTCGCTTTTATTGCTAAGAACTTAACAAATGATTCACTCCCAGGTGTGAAAGTTGATGTTATGACGTTAAATTGTTTTTATATTTAATTAAGACATATTAAATGTACATTGAAGATAACTTATTTCAATTGAAAAATATAAATATTAACATAATATATGTGAAAAATTTTCAGATTACAGTTCAACGTCATATGTTTTTTTAGTAAATGTACAGTCGACCTCCCCTATAACACTTGATAATTCTGTTTTATATGAATTCCATGTTGTACGAGTTACTTAGATTTTAGACACTGAAATTCTTCATCAGACTATTCTCATATAATGTTTGAAATATACAAAAATATTGAAATTACATAAATAAAAGAAAATAAAAATTTAAGTTTTGGATATATTTTTAAATTTTGTTTTTAGGATGTTACAATTACAAATGATGGAGCAACTATACTTAAACTACTAGAAGTAGAGCATCCAGCTGCAAAAGTGTTAGTTGAATTAGCTGAATTGCAAGATCAAGAAGTTGGTGATGGTACATCATCAGTAGTAAGTATATTTATTAATTGGTTATTATAGTCCTGTTCATTTTAAGAACTTGAAAATCATACATTTTGATTTTAACAAATGATTACAAATACTTCTTTTAAGTAACTTCATTTTATCTGCACATGTTATTTAAAGTGTCAGTATAGCAAAATCAATATTTTGTTGATGTTAGAGTGAATTGTTATACATAAATATGTATTCCACTAAACATTTTCAGAAAGATTTTGCTATATTTAAGATAAAAATTAATGAAAATGGCATGTGTAATTTCTGTTTACAAAAATTCCACTTTGTGTAGTATTCATAAATTTGTTCAAATTATTTTTTCAAAAGAAAACTAAAAATATTTATCTTTGTTTTTTATTAAACAGTAGTTGTCAATAGTCATGATGATATTGTTTCATTTGAATCATTTTTACAAAATTATTATTATTTATCTTTGTTTATTTTGAAATTGTTAATTTAAAATCAGTAATGCAGATTTAATTCTGATATTAATATGTTAAAATCAAATAACTAAAGATGCTAGAATCAGAATTAAAAATTGTGTAATTTTAAAACTAGGTCTGGAATATTTGTGAAAAACTATATTGAAAACAAAAATTTAAATATTGGTTGCATAATTATTATTTTTCATTATGAATATGATAAATACTGTATTTCAAAGTTTCAAGAAAACAAAGACTATCTGAATAATCAGTTAGATTTGTCAAGTCTTTGTCTTCTATCAATAAAGAGAGAGCATGAACTGCATAGCTAACCCAGTGTTTTTTAACCTTTTTCTAATCATGACACCTCAACTTTTTTTTTGCAACAGTGTAGTCCTACTTTATTAGTGTATTTATTGTGTTTTAGTTTTAGTAATGTGTGTAAGAAGTGTTATGGCAATGTATTGTGGAATGCCTGAAGTAGCCCAATTGAAAATCTGAGCTATCCTATAGATTTGAACTAGAACTGTATAATGTTGTAACTTTAACTGTATAATGTAAATATATAACAACTTTTTTAAGATATTATTTTACTAATTGTTATTTTTAAGCTTCTATTTCTATCAAAATTATATTTCTAATACAGTAGAGCAGTGTTTTTCAACCTTCTTGAATACGCGACCCCTTTACAAGTTTAAAAAAATTCTGGTGACCCCCCCAGGGTCATATTAAAACTATATCAGTGATTTTAAAAACTACGTATTTAATTTTCTTTCTGTTGAGACCTAAATATCGATTGAAAAACCAATTGTACTTTAAAATAAAAACGCAAAGCCTTCTCACTGAAATTGTAGTTTTATTTATTGTAGTGTAGGACCTACAAACACTTGTCTTTTTCTTTTACCCGCGACCCCCGTGTAAGGCTTTGCAACCCCCCTGGGGGTCGCGACCCACAGGTTGAAAAACACTGCAGTAGAGCATCGATTAACTGTCACATCGGTTAACCGGCTGTTCTAGTTGGCAGATTTCAAATGTCTGCTAGTGATGTGGCACTACAATATTTGGCTATGTCTTGGCTACTTTAATATTATTTTTGTTAAATTTTTGTGTGTTTTAGCTGGCAACACCGGCTCAACCATTGAAGGGAGGCCAGTATTTAAACGAGACTTAATTTTCTGATTATGAGTAGTTGTTTGTTTTGTGAGCAATAAAATAATTTAAAAATAATTTTTAACGATACAATAGCAACGATTATTATTTTAAAAAAACTGTTAGGCTTAACATCAATGAAAATTCAACGCGAAGTTGGTTAATAGCGATATACTATACTAATAATGTTTTTTTTTCATTATTTTCGGTTATTCAATTTTTTTCAGTTATCTGACCAACATGAGTCCCCAATTGTGTCGGGTAATTGATGCTCTACTGTATTGCTATTGTAAGAGTTTGAATGATAATTGTTTAGCTATTTAGGTTTAGAAAATTGAGGATATCTGAAGATAAAATAGTTTAAATATTTATAAAAAGTAAATAAATAGGACTTTACCAGTTTTATTGTATTAATTATTGATTGTCTTGTCTTGTTAAAAAATTATCCTATAAAGAGAGTACTTGCTCAAAACAATACACTTGGAATAAATTCGATATACAGTGGATTCTCAATCTATCATTTTTGGCAGGACTTGGAGGAAAACAATTGATACAGGAAATTTATGACGTTATTGTTTATCTTGTATGAAATGTATTTTCTAGTGATATGCTTACATGATGGCTTTCCGCCATACTAAACGATATGGAGCATGCGCATGGACATCCATTTATTCTACATTTTAAAAAAATTGTTAAGAATACTGAAATTTGTTCATTTCTTTTGGTAAGAATACTTAATATATTTACTTTTTTTTTGTACTTGAAGATGATAACATACAAGTGTCAAAAATGTTAGTGAAATTATACATTTTTGTCACTTACGATGTGTTGATTCTTTTACAGAAAAGGGTTCTGACTTTTCTCACTTGTCCAGATGTTATTTTCCCTACCTTAACAGTGCAGTGTTGCCAACCATGTGTGAGAAAATCGTCTTATCCCCTTGAAACTATTGTACATCCATCTTGATCTTTTATACGTACACCCTTTATCTGTGGAAATATTAACAAGGTTAACCTTATGTCACAATCTCATAAACTTTTTGACTGTAATTCCTTCTTACAACAAAGCAATTTTTAGAATGCAGTTTACAATGAAGTTTTTACAACTGTACCTTATAATATATGATGCAAAACAAACCTCTGGACGTAAGCTAAAATTTGTTTTTTCATACAATTTCAACATATCAAGCATTAACAAATATGTAACACATCCTTTATATACCATACTTATTTCATATGCATAAACCTTAGTTTTCCCAAATTTTTGCAACTGTCTAAAATTTTTAGTACACTTCTCGAGTGGTTTCAACTCCCTATGCCAAAAAAGTTTGTTTTAGACAGTTCACTAAATGGAAACTACTCTATAGGTACTACATTAATACATTTTGTACAAGTAGAAGCATGGTGGCATTTCAACAGAGAGGTTTATTTGCACAAATTTTCTTTTCACATCAATTTGAGCATTTTATCAGTGGGTCTAAAAGTATAGCAGTTAGCAGTCTCGAAAGGTATGACAAAGAGCTTTATAAAAGTATGCCTTATAATCAAGAATCTATGGTGATGGCCAATCTAAAAACTGATGAAAATATAGTAGCCCTCTAGCAACGAAAAAAGACAAGAAATGTCAATGAAACGGTGATGTGTATAAAAATAGTGATTGCAAATTACTTTTTTCTTCCAAAAATTAATTGCTGTTTTTGAAGTAAGACATATTTATGAAATTATTGTACAGATAGCAATGCTGAGACAATTTGCTACTTTTTACCAGTGTTGACAGGCTTTAAGAGGAAATGTCATCAATAAAGTACAGTATTTTGTAAAGCAGTAGACAAAAAATAGCCAAAAATTGCAATTAAAACTGGTTAGCTGTAGTCAAAGGGTTTTAACTTAAATTTGTCATGCTTTTATTTTTAGTACACAAGTCTGTGTTTCACTTTAGCTCCCTCTATTGTGAGTAAAACAACTGATGTGGGAAAATATTTTTCTTTCAGTTAAAATAGAGAATGAATATTAAAAATCTTCTAATCTGAATACCGGTATTCTGATAAAATCACACTTACTAAACCTTTATTGTCCGGTAATTGTAAACTATTCGTAATGAATATTGAGAATATTGCAGGTAAAAAAATACAAGGAAAATTAACATTATATATATATATGGGTCCTTTTTTGGAAGTGGAGAAAACAACAGATAGATGTGGGAAAATGATAGATTGAGAATTCGCTGTATTTAAATTTGTCATAACATAATCTTGAAGAGACTGAATGATGTGTTAGGTAATTTTTCAAG
Organism: Centruroides sculpturatus; assembly: GCF_000671375.1. Lineage (NCBI taxonomy): Eukaryota > Metazoa > Arthropoda > Arachnida > Scorpiones > Buthidae > Centruroides > Centruroides sculpturatus. The sequence continues at coordinate 284,288 of NW_019384523.1, forward strand.
GAAATATTGAACTACAAATGTGATTTCTTCTTATTGATGATAAAAACTTAAAATTTATTTAAAATATTTGTTAGATTCTAAAAAACTGTGTACTTAGAAATTTTTAGCAAGTTTAAGGTTTTTTAATAAAAATGCAATGGAATTATTGATAACTATAAATGTATATCAAAAACCAAATTTTTGTGAAGAAAAGGAAGAAAATTTAATGTAAATTGTGTATGTATATGATGTATATAGATACACAATTTATTCCAAGTATATGGGGAGGGTGGATTTTGTGTGCATAGGCATTTGAACACCCAAGGTAAAGCTGTTTCTATGATTTAATACTTAAGTTGTAATAATAAAATTAGAAAATACTGTTACTAGCCAATAAGACAGCAGTTACACATTATTTATTTAGATCAATTTTATTAAAAACACCAGCAATATCTAAATTTGTGTACATATAATAATCTTTTACATAAAAAAAAATCAGTAATCACTACATACAATGAAAATGATTTTTTTCAATATTTCAAATTTATCACATTATTTTTCAATAGACATTATCTATAATTACTTTAATGTACAGTGTTTGTGTCCCATTACTTTCCTAGTTGGAATTGTTTCCAATTTAGGTATACAAATGGGAAAAAGAGATGTTCTGCAAAAATGACTTTAAAAATTTGATTTATATATCATTTTGCTGATACAAATTATTCTAATCTGAACAAAATACAAAAGTATTTTTCTTGTTCAATAGATAGCAAGAAAAATTTTTTAAATTTTATTTAATCGACATTTAATGATAACATGCTTAAGATGCTTATAATAACATGCATCTTAAAGATGCATGTTATTATAAGTGTGCATCTTTATTATAAGTGTGTTATCTTTAAGATGCATGTTATTATAATAACATGCATCTTAAAGATGCATGTTATTATAAAAATGTGTTAACATTAACAAACAATATAAAAAAGTATGCTTTAAAAGCATGTTCATTTAAAATGATTCTCTAAAATTATACCTAGTTACTTTTTGATGTATATCACTTAGCTGATTCATTCTTAATTAATACTTAAAAATATAGGTGGGAACAGAATTTTAAATTAAAAATTAAAACTATGACTGGAACGTAAATTTATTTAATTGCTAGGGATTTGTTACGTATGTGATATAAATGTAATCATATAAAATTTCTTTGCAAGCTGTTTACTTTCAAAAAGTTGCAAGTATACTTGAATTGAATAATTTAGAAACTGAAAAACTAGAGAAAATTTTATTTTGTATTTGAGGGATTGTATGGATATGAAGAAACTTTAATTAGAATAAAAAAAATTTGTATATAGTTTTCATGAAAGTTATTTGTAATTAACTTTGATTGATAAATGCTTATGTATATCTACTTTCATTATGTCAGTATAACATTTAATTTCAGATTGTTTTAGAATGTAATTAATTTTTTTTTTTTAACTAATGTTAGGATTAAATTTTATGTATATCAGGCTTAGTTTTTAACTAGTTGACAATTTACAATTTATTCAATTTTAATTTGTTTTTAGGTAATTATTGCTGCCGAACTTTTACGCAATGCTGACGAATTAGTGAAATACAGAATTCATCCAACATCTATAATAAGTGGATATAGATTGGCATGCAAGTATGTGTTTAATTAGATAATTATACAGTATGTGAAATTAATTTACTTAATTGCAACTATGCTAAAATTAATAGTTATTTTTATTAAAAATATGTTGAAGTAACAAAGTTTCATGAGAGAACAAGAATGATTAAATTTATTCCAAAGTATTAATTTTTTTGATTCTTAGTTGTTTTGAATTCTTAATTCATATTTCATTATAAAAGTTAATACCCTTAATTGTACACAATATAGTAAAGTGCATTGCAAAAATATAAGGTTATCCCAACTTTTTGGAATAATAAATTTTTTTTATCTCACTTAAACAAAAAACTAATGACAGAAATAAATATAGATGTAAAAGAATTACTTATTTAATTTACAATTAAAAATAAAATTGAAAATATAAATTTTTATTCAAAAAATTAAAAATAATGGTATTGCAAAAATATGTGGCCAGTGGTATTTACGGTATGTTTGTGGAATGACTAGCATGTTGCATAAAAATGGGGGAAACCAGCATACTGGTTAAACTGTGACTAAAATATAAAATTAATCAGATTAACCAAAAACTAGTTGTTAATTAAACATTAAAGAAAACATTCTTCCCAGTACATTAAAATAATAACATTTTAATTTGACTGACTTAAAATTAGGAAGAGAGTTTTTGTTTTCATGACAAAACAACTAACAACTTACTGACAGTAGTAGTAGTACTAGTTAGTCAGTGTTGGCTACTACTACCACCTTTGAATTGAAATAAAGAAATAGCACTTCACATGTGTACACAATTTTTGATTTACACAGTAGACTGACTCCATGTAAAATGAAAATAGTTTAAGTTGAGGCTAACATTTATATGGAAAATCAAGAGATATGCTCTATTTTCTAATTAACCATTATAAAATATAAAATGAACAAAGTTGAAATTTTATTCTGTATCTTCTCTGCTTGTAGATATTTTTTAAAATGTAGTTCAACACACCCCAAATTTTTGCAACTGTCT
>NW_019384523.1:289024-311244 GCF_000671375.1 Centruroides sculpturatus
ATCGGGACATTCCAATTTTCAACGCGAGTGTTGAGTGTTGAAGTCAACAATTTGACGTCATCAACGACGTTCCAACTCGAGTACGAAGTGCTTAGTTCCCATAATTCCATTCTCAGCAAGATGGATTCCATTCAAATGTCTTACCAATTACCCACAATTCATTGGAAAGTAGCAGTCAACATATCTGTTGAGTGCTGAGTGTGTTGAGTCAGCGCTGACAACAGCGCTACCTCAACGTTGAAAAAAGGAACGAATTTTAACGAATGTTGAGATCAGCGCTGAGTCAGCGTTGAAAATTGGAATGTCCCGTATGTAAATTAGGTACTGTAAGTCTAATACAGTACTGTAATTTTATACATTTCTTGTGAAAGAAACATTTCTTATTCAACGGCGATTAAAATTATTTATATTAATGATGTCTCCAAAGTTCAACGAAGTTTTCGCAGAAAAATAATTTATCAGAAAACGCGGCCGCCATTTGGTGCGCTGCTCCGCGACGAAAACAAGCTTAAGCAATGGCGACGTCGAACGGTGCACACTCGGTAAGTAATTCTACATTTTTTTGTTTATAGCATAGTTTATACGGATTATTCCCAAAAAATATACGTATTTTGAAAATGTTGAGTCGGCTTAGTCTAGGAATCGACTAATTTTATGGAAGAAAACCTTTCAAACACCCGTAGTCAGTAAACTTCACACGTGTCGGGCTGTGATTGGCAAGGTCTCCTAAAACATCAATTTCATAAAAAACGGAACGTATCTACCGTGTTATGGGGGTCGACTGTATTTTTTAAAAATTAAAATGAGTGTAATCTAGGTACGCTATTCCGTCACAGTTGGTTGAATCATGTGTTGAGAGTTTGAGAGGAATAAATTAAATGTTGAGAATGACATGAGGTTGGCTTTAACAAAAACTCACCCGCGAATTTTAAGGCTGGTTAATAACATACAATTTCAACAATCGCATTAAATTATTAGACATAATTTAAAATAAAATTATACTAAAAACTAATTTCGTTGTTTTTTTAATTACCTAATTAAAAATGTCTTTTTCAATAGTATCGGGGTCGCGGGTCACTTGGCTTTTATAAAAAGGGGTCGCCACCCGAAAAAGGTTGGGAACCGTTGCTCTAGACTGTAATAAAGTCGTCAGACTTTATTATAGTTCAGCCGTCTAAGCCTGCTGGATACTTGCAAACCAGATGTTCATAAGTTCTATAGAAATGAATTTATATGTATGATAATATAAAATTATGAATAACATACCAGCATTTATGGTTGTTGACTAAAATATTATATATTTACAAAAATTTATACAATTGAAGATTTTAAAATAATCAAAAGAAATTTTTTTTTATAAATATATGATTATTCTGTTATATATGTTACACAGATAGGTCTATATTCTCACAAATAAAAAAATTGCAGCTATCTAATCCAATGTAGGAAGATAATACGGCGTATAGTTTATAACGCTGATCGGCGTGAAGGTGGGTGGTGGGTTTTGTAAATCCAGGTCAATACGCTTTGTAGTATCGATGCCGCATATTTGATCCTATGTATATGTTATTTACACCATTATAATAAGAGTAGACTATAATAATCGATTATTACCTTATTATATGAACAATTATATACCTATTTTTTACGTATTTACGAAAGTACTGCAAAAACCGGAAATAATAAGTTTCTGGATACATTCTTTGACTAGAAGCTTCTGATTAGACATCTTCTACTCTAAGTACATTCAAATAACATGAAACCTAACGAAATTACAGGTAGAAGTGATGAAAATAACTTTTTTCAACGTTTATTTACATTCTTACTCTTATCATGTGACTTTGAAAGCCATTGGTTCTTCGCGGAAAAATCCTGAACGAACAGTTCTATAAAAACACACATTGGTTGATAACCATTCAGTCATAATAAAAATGACCAACTAGAGCGTAAAAGGCGTACAAATAAGAACTTGAAAGCCAATTGACATCAAGAAAAGTTTCCTTACAATTACTATAGTAAGGTGGAGTTTTCCAGGAATATTTATTGCTAAACGGTTTTGAAAACACTTTTACTCGTCTAAATACTGTCAAATCTTTTCTTTAGCAAATTGTAGATAAAAATCAAACAAAACTAACCATTTTATAGCGACTGTTTACATATTTACACAATCGTAGCTCCATAAGCGTGGCATTTAGCTGCAATTTTAGTTTGTGTTTTCAAAGGTTGGTGATTCGCCGAAATAATATCTCAACAAATACAGAAATGAACCAATTACAGTTCTAAAAAGATTACTATTGATTTTATCAGCCAATAATCTGTCTTCTTGCCGCTAATTACTTTACAATAATAAGGGACAGACTTTCCCGAAATATTTATGGCCTGGGGCAGTGAGAAAACATTTATTGGTTTAAACAAATACAAGAAAGCAAATCAAAGCTTAGATAGCTACAAACTTCATTTCATTTTTTACATTACCTTCATTATATATTTTGTGGTTAACTTTTTTAATTATTTTATCGCTAACCGACGAATGGCAGCTTCTCGGCAAAACTAATAATAGTACAAAGAAGCCGAATTGCAGGGAGCCCCTGTAAAGTTGGCTATCCAAAGGAAAAGATGCCATTTAGGAACCAATTTTAACAAATTGAAAAAATTCGAATGAAACTTTTTTCCAGATAAAATAGATGCTTTCTTTTAAATAATAATAAACAATTTTTTCATTTGAAGCCATTCTTTTTAATAGTTCGTACGTTGAGGGGTTAAATGAATAATGTTTTAGAGAGTACATTATTATTGAGGTTTATTAACGTAAAGTTCATTCCAGATACTTCTAAAATTGATTTCTATTCAAATCTTACCTTAGATTTTGTCATTTTGTTTACTTATCATATTATATTACTTCAGTAAAGATTATGACTAATTTGCATATTTTCATGTAGCTAAATTCATTTTTCTACATGAAAATTAAGTCAACAGTATTAAGTTCAGGCTTCTAATCTTGCATTAAAATGTCTAGGCAAGGAGAGAACACAACAGTATTTTCTTCATTGCTTATTCCATGATGACATTTTACTTTTGTCTTAAACAAAAATAATATTGATATATGTGAATATTTTTGCAAAGCCTCAGTTATAGGTTTTTATGAGTAATGCATTAATTAACATAAGTATCTATAACTTATTAGTATTGGTAATTTAAGGGCACTACTAATTATTTTTAGATTTTCTTAGTGTTTATATTTAAAAGAGATGTATTTTGAAGAGTATAAAAATGTTTTACTGACATATTAGTTTATCATCGGATTTGAAAGATCACTTATAAATTTATCCAAATATAGTTTGCTTATTTATGCAGTTTCTGTTCATGCTGAGAGTTTTTTTAGCACAGCTGGAACAGCCATTAACCAAGCATGAAATAGATTATTAGGAAAAAGAATAGATAAAATCCTATTTGTAGCAGATTGCAATTAAAAGGAATTTGGTTTCTAATAATCATGCAATAATCTGGTTTCTAATTATAGAAACTCCTGATCTTTGTATTATATAATTGAGTAAAATTAGCATTAATTTTAGAGATGTATTTCATTTATCTTATATGAAATTATTTAGTATAATAGTTACAGAATATTGTTCTTTATCCATAGATAGGGTGACCAGATTTTTTTTGGCAAAACTGGGACACATGTCAATTGTCACAGTTTAGAGTACACAGTCACAGTCTACGTGTATAAGTATTATCAAATGGGTACTGTATGTATGCATAACAGACCTAAACATTTTAATTTTGATTGAGCTCATTTGTTTCACTCAAATAGCTCTCCTCCAATAAGGTTTATAGCTATTTACTTTTGGAATTTTTTTTTAGCTATATTTTTGTCTGTATTTTGAAATTTGGCTCCTTTATGACATTTCTTCAAAAAATTGGTTACTTCATTAAAAAATTACTTGGAAATTCTGAAGACATTGGACACATCCTCTGGTGGAAAAACTGGCAGTAACAATATTACAGTAACAACAAAGAAACAAAAAATGGGGACAAAACTCCTTTCTGAGGTGCTTCCTTGCCAGGGACAGAGGATCAAAAGCGGGGAGTGTCTCTGGAAATTGGGGACAGATTGTCACCCTATGTACTGTATGTACTCTCCTAAATTTAGAATGTAAATAGTGATTGTAAAGGTCTACTACACATAGTATTCTGCAAAGCGTGTGATAAAGATGTGACCATTTCCATTTAATAACCACCAATGTTTAGATAGTCTGTACTTGTGAAAATTGTCAATTCAATGTATTGTGTCACTGCATAATAGTCAAGTTTAAACAAAGAACTTCTCTTTTTCAGTTTATCCAGATCAGCAATCTGGCAAAAAGAGGAGCAGTAAATTTGATAAAGTATCAATAGAATAAACCTTACAAGAACTGCATTCATGTTTTTGGAGTAAAACCAGAAAAAGCTTTTTTTTACCATGATACAAAACTGCAATGCAATAAGGAGGAAATGGTGAAAACACGTTTTCTTGCATCCTCTTTGCAGCCTAGACAAATTAGACTTGTTCTCAAAATTAAGTACAGGTAANTCAAAATCAATACTTTATTGATTTTTTATAATTGAGTTTGTTATTATCACAATCAATAAAATATAATTTACTATTACTAAAAGTTAATACTTAATTTTCTTTTAGAGAAGCATGTAAGTACATTCAAGAACATATGACTATTAATGTTGATGAATTAGGGCGAGAATGTATTATTAATGCTGCAAAAACTTCAATGTCTTCAAAATTGATTGGACCGTATCCTTTTGTATTTTGGTAATGTGTTTTCAGGAATAATTAATAACTAAATTTATTAAGAAATAAATATATCATTATGCTAATTTATTTCAATTTGATTTTCAAATTACACAACATATTTTATAAAACAAAAATGTTGAGTTTGATCAAAAATTTAATTGTTACTTACATATTTACATTTTATTTAATATGAGGAATTTGAAGAATGAAATATGGCTTAAAATTAAAATTTATAATGCTTATACATCTGGCAGTATTATTTAGAATTGTAAAAGGAAAAGCAGTTTGCCAAGTAAAGACATTTTTCATTTTTCAAAAAATACAAACATGCTACAGTAGAATCTCTTTTTAATGGATCACTTAGGCCACTGAAAATCATCTGCTGTTTGAGAATCCATTGTCATGAGCAATGGATTTCTCACACAGTCAGAAAAATATTCATTTGAAAAAATTATTATTTAACTTCCTACATATAAGAAATATCTGAAATTGAAGTTACATATTTGCTAAAAGGGGGTAAAATTACATTGATTTGGAGGGACCTGGGAAAAAATCTGTTGTTCTGTGAACTATTAAAACAAGATTCTACTGTATATGAAAAACCATTAGTTATCTTAGTTTTCTGTCAACCACTTGGTCATGAATAATGAAATTAAGTACTTGAACAAATAGGTTTTATGGAAGTTAAATCAAATAAGGCTCAATTTACTATTTAAACTTTGTATTTAAGGATCGATAGTTTTTTCTATCCACAAGCAGCATTTCTCCTTTTCATGTAATTCCAATTTATTTACATTTTGTGTTTATTTGAGGTTATTGAGATTTTAAGACACAAGATAAGCTTTCTCTTTTTATAAAAGTTTCAGATATTTTGATTTGTCCAAATCATAACTTGACTCTTAATTAATTTAAAGACAATCCTCCTCCTCCCTCCGCCTTCACGATTTCCTTTCACAGGAAATCCGGGTTGTCGCTTCTCTGTCAATAATGTCGATCCACTCGCTTTTTTAAAATTATTTTTTTATTTAAATTTGATGAATGTAATTGTTAGCGAGACGAATCGTTACGCACTGCAACAGCCACAATCATCCAGGCATCAGTGGGAGCCTGTTACAGTGGCCGACATATATACGTTTCTGGCTATCTGTATCTTGCAGGGAATTGTAAAAAAACCAAATGAGAGAATGTATTGGTCCACCAAAGATTTATTTAACACACCAATTTTTTGTAAACTTTTGCCTAAAAATAGATTTGAAGAGATAAAGCAAAATTTGCACTTTTCGGATAATGCATTATTTGATTCGTCCACCCATCCATCTCCTAAATTGAACAAAATTTTGGCCATAGTAAATGATCTAAATTCTAAATTTTCGCGTTTATACGAACCAGAGAGAGCCATAACGGTGGACGAGTCTCTCTTACTATTCAAAGGTCGTATCTCTTGGAGACAATACATACCTCTCAAAAGGTCACGCTACGGTGTGAAATTTTTTATGTTGTGTGAATCTTCATTAGGCTATTTACACAAATTTATAGTTTACACTGGAAAAGATACTCTACTAGATCCTAAATACAATCAAATGCAAATAACTTCCCAAATAGTATTATCGTTAGTGGACCCATTGTTGAACAAGGGCCACTGCCTCACAACTGATAATTACTATACCTCTCCTCAGTTAGCCGATTATTTGATATCCCATACACTCCAGATATATACGGAACACTCCGTCTGAATAGAAGAGATATTCCAGATATGATAAAAAGAAAAAAATTTAAAAAGAGAAATATTGGCACAAGAGAGGGGAAAGGTTATGATTCTAAAATGGGAAGACAAGAAAACTGTCACATTATTATCTACAGTTCACAATGCCAAACTTAGTAAACCAACACGTGTTGGTACCGTTCAAAGAAAGCCACATGTTGTCCTTGATTACAACGATACAATGGGAGGAGTTGATCGTTTAGATCAACAGCTTCATGATTACCCGGTGGCAAGGAAAAGAGGGAAAAAATATTATAAGAAAATATTTTTTCATTTATTTGATATTTGCATTTATAATTCTTTTGTCCTTTATAAAAAAAATGGCAGGAACAAAAAACATTTAGCATTCAGAGTAGAACTTATTGAACAGCTCATCAAAGAATTTCACACNTAAAGTGCCAAATATTAGTAAAAATCATACATGAGCACAGGATTAAAAAAATTGAAAAAAATAAAGACAATACGAACAATGTTCAAATCTTTTAAATCTTTCACTCCATTTGGGAACTAAACAGTGAGCAACTTGAAGCCAAAAACTTCATAAAATTGGCCGACAAACACTATTAAAAATTACACATTAAAAATGATCTTGACATTGACCTTTCATTTAGGATTTGATGTCTATAGAACATTAAAAAGATGTTAAAATTTTTACAACAGCATCCACATCATATAATTGCACTTATTAACTCAAAACCCTCTGGTGGATTTTTTGGGCAGTTAAGGATCATTTACATAATCATGATGTTGAGATCATTTTTAATAGTGTTTATTAGTCAATTTTATGAAATTTTTTTCTTCAAATTGCCTACTGTTTAGTTCCTGAATGGAGTGAAAGAGGATTTAAAGAATTTGAACATTGTTTATATTGTCTTTATTTTTTCATTAGTAAAAATGTTTTCCTTTTTTTATATCCTTATTTATAAAGCAGAATCTGATGTTTAAGTATTTGTATCATAATACTATTATAAATATAGATTAAGTAAAGCATTTTGCTGTATTTATTGCTACTTTTTGCTTTTCACTCTAGAAATTAATTTCACAGTACAAAATAAGATCTTAACAATAAATAGAGATGCAGACTTTTTTGCTGAAATGGTAGTGGATGCTGCCATGGCTGTGAAAGTGTCAGATGGAAAAGGTGGTTTCAAGTATCCAATTAAGGCTGTAAATATTTTAAAAGCCCATGGCCGTAGCACTAGAGAGAGTATATTGGTGCAAGGATATGCATTAAATTGCACTGTGGCATCACAAGGTAAATGTCTGTTTTGACAAGAATTTAAATTTTACAAAATTTTAAAAAATTATATTTTGTGTTAATTAACTAATTTTTTTTTAGCTATGCCAAAGAAAGTAGCACCTGCTAAAATTGCTTGCCTTGATTTTGGATTACAAAAAGTTAAAATGCATTTAGGTGTTCAAATTTTAGTAACTGATCCTGAAAAATTAGATGCTATTCGTCAGAGGTAAGGAATGTTGATTGTTTTAAATTCATAATTAAACTATAATACTTAAACTATTAATATGGCTTGATTAGATTGCATGTAATTGCAGATACTCTAAAGTAGTAATCTATTATAAATTGAAACTATGTAATTAGTATTAAATTTTTCAGAAATTTGGGTGATAAATTTCTAATTGGCAAATGGTAATCAAACTTACAGGATCATCATTACCATTTGTCAAGTATTATTATTTATAAATATTAGGATGTAACTGAAAACTGTATACTGCATATACTGAACAGACTTAAATTAAAATTACTTCATTATAAAAGCTAGTAAAAGAGAACTGTTCCGTAAAGAATTTCAACACTGCTAATCTCAGAATATTGAGATAGTTCCTGAAGATTATCAATTTTCACCTGTTAGATGGCTGTTATCTCTAATTGATTATGATTTGATAATTTTTATATCTGTTAAATAAAATAGTGTACATTACATTTTAAAAATTCTTAATGCGACAGTTACAAGTATTAATTTATACAGATTAGAAAGTGTAAAGTGGTTTAAGTATTATGTTAAAATTAAATCAAATATTGGATATAAATTTTGTGAAATTATTTTCCATAATATATACAGTTTAAACAATTGTTACATTGCAGTTTAAACAATTGTTTTAAGAATTAAGAAGTGCCTAATTGCCAAATTTCAGTTTAGTTGTTTTAGAGTTATTGTAATTACCTCTCCATATTTTTTACTATAATACTATAAATGTTAAATGCTTGAGACATAAAATTTCTTTAAATTTAAATTTTTATGTAAAATGGTTAACAAAACTGAGAATAATAAGAAATACCATATTGCTGCTTTTGCAGACTTTTTAAATTTAAGAAAGTCATTTTAAGAGAATAGATTTATATTCAAGAGAAATACTGCAGTAGAACATTAATTATTCAAATACCAGTTAACCAAAAGCGTTCCAGTAGGCAAAATCAAATTTCTGCAAGTGCTGTGGCGCTGCAATATTTGTTTGTCTTGGACTACTCCAATATTATTTTTGTTGGTGTCTGTGTTTTAGCTGGCAACACTAATGCGTCCATGAGAGGGACTTAAGGGCGCATCAGTATTTGAATGAAGCTTTTTTCCCCCATCATTAGTGGTGAGTTTTGCTTATTTTGTGTGGTGTTTTTCTAAGGACTGTGTGTCGTGCTGAATCAGAATCTGTTTCCGTTGGGAACATTAATTTTGGATTTGTGAATTCCATACTTGTAACAGATCATGCTGTAATTGTATCATTTGCAATGACAACTAAACATAAACACATTGTTCTCAGTGTTTCTGATAAACTTAAAATAATAGATCAGTTGGAGAGTGTTACTAGTGGATCAAGCTAGCTCAGGAATATGGAGTTGGAAATGCCACAATATCAGACATTAAAAAGAACAGCAATGCCATTAAAAAATTTGCAAGTGTACTTGACAGTGAAGATGGAAGCTTGCACAAAAAAACAATGAAAATGGCAGAAACCAGAATTTGGACACTGCAGTTTACACATGGTTCATGCAGGTAATAGCTGAGGACTACCAATAAGTGGCCCTTTGATTTGTGAAAAGCTCTTGAAATGGACAAGAAACTAGGGGGCAATGCTGATTTTAAATCAGCATTACCCTGACTACTGACTGGCTTATGTGTTTCAAATCTAGGCATGGAATTAGGGAATTGGACATCCAGGGTAAAAAACTGTTGGCTGATGCTGAATCAGCTGAATATTTGAAAGAGTTTTTTAAAAACATGATTGATTGATAAGGAGGGCTATAAAAAAAAAACCAATGTCTACAATGCAAACAAAACTGGTTTGTACTGGAAGAAAATGCCAACAAAAACCCTAGTTTCTAAGAATGAAATGTCAGCACCTGGTTTTAAGACAAGCAAATCATGCATCACTGTGTTGGAAAATATGTAGAAATGTTACTGGAACACACAGGCTGCCTTTGCTAATTGTAGGAAAGTTTAAAAATCCATGGTGCTTTAAAGGAATAAAAACATTTCCAGTTACCTACAAAGATTAAAAGAATTTGTGGATGGATACAACCATTTTTATAGAATGGTATAACATTCTATAAAAATTCCTGAAGTCGAAAAGCATCAGCTTAAAACTGGGAATTCTGGAAATGTTTTGTTATTGATTGATAATGCCCCAAGTCACCCCTCAAACATTTCATTTAAAAGAGAAAGTGGAAAGTTTAAAGTTGTTTTCTTGCATCCCAATGTTACTTCACTCCTCCAGCCGATTGACCAGGGGTTCATTGGTAGCTTCAAACGATATTAATTAATTAAAGAAAGGCATTGCTTCGTATGGTAATGATCAGGGAAGAATGTTCAGCAGGTGTATGCTGAAATTAACTTAAAGGATGCTATGTACTGTACATGGCAGCAGAAGCTTGGGCTACTGTCAAGGACACTACACTAGCAACAGCTTGGAATAAACTTCTACCATCAGAGGAGTCTATCGCTGCACCTGAAGAGCCACCAAACAGCCAATTTGTATCACAACTGTTTGGGCTAATTAAAGAATGTTCTGGATTTGAAGAATGTGACAACGAAAACATTCAAGACTGGCTCGAGTGTGATGTCGATGACCGTGGCTATCAGGTATTGTTGGACAATGAAATCAGTGTTATCAACGACCAAGACCATTGCGACGATGAGGAAGCGTTTAACGACAATGACTGTGCTGAAAAAGGACCATCCAGTGAGGAAGTTTTTCACTGTCTTGAGACAGCTATGAAGTGGTTAGAACAGCAAGAAGAATGTGATGCTATCCAATTGCTGTCTTTAAAACGTATGCGAGATTTAGCGGCAAAAAAAAACTAGTCTCAGCTGTGAAGCAAAAGACAATTTTGGATTTTTTTTCTTAAACTGTAGGCCTACTTTATGTAAGGTATGTAACTCTTTTCTGCATAGGAACAGTTTTGATACTAGATTAACTTTTGAAATATAAATTTTTTTTTGTTTTTATATTTTATATTTTTCAATATATTTTTGTTTGTGCAAAATAAAGAAATAATTTTTAAAGATACAATAGCCATGATTATTATTTTTTAAAAATTTTTTGTTAAGCTTAACATTGACAAAAATTCAACGTGAAGTGACCTGCAATGGAGAAAAATTTCAACGTGGGATAGGTTAATATATTTTTTTGTACATGATAAGTAATCTGAATAACCTCAGTCTCGAATTGTTTCGGATAATTGATGCTCTACTATATATTAATTTATATTTTGTAAATAGAAAACTTTGATGATGCAATCAATCGATCATTGGAATGATAAAAGTACAATAAATTACCAAAGGAAATTTAGACCCATTTCAGTTCTGTCTATTTTTTGATATGCATCATGGAAATTTGGTGTCTGTTACAAGTTAAAATTGTTAAAGTTTTTGTGATCATGCATTGTTTAGAATGTTACTTGCATCCTTCTTGAGATAGATTAATGTAACAACTAAACAAGTGATAAATAATTGCTGCATGTTTGGGTGCCACAATGTTAATTTTCATTGTTTTCAAAAAAACAAAGCTCAAAGAAACTGTTGAAACTATATGTTGTAACTTTAAATAGCTTAATAAAGTTTGTCATTTTAAATATGAAAAGTGCTACAAGTGATGGATTTTTTTTTTTGTAAGCAGTATAGTAAAAATTTCAATAGTTTCAGTATAAAACAAGCTGAGCAACTCGGGGATCATTCATAAATTATGTAACACGGTGACACGTGATAGTTAATTAAATACAGTTTACTTTTCAACTACCATGTGTAACCTTATTTTATTTCCAAAGTTCGTTTTAATATAAAAATTATGGCACAATGACATCTAGTATCAAAAAGTTCTGATGCAGAAACAAATATGTTCAGGGTCATCCGGGCAGGTTAAAAAGAGTTGATTTAAAGAGCCTGAAATTACATAATATTCCTGTAAACACTCCCACCTCTTGTAATGCATTGTAAAGATTACCTGAATACCTAGTCATTCATACCTAAATTTTACATAATTTATGGATAGCCAGTCCTTCAATGTTTTTTTAAATAAAATTTCTAACCTAGAATGAATGCTGTAACTGGTAGTAGATTTAATAACAATGTCAGCTGAGATGTACTTTTTAAATGTATCAAATTTAGATAAAGATTAATTTATTGAAATTCATTGGCAGTTATTTCACCAATGATTTTTATTTAGGCTTAAAATTATTTTAATTTAGGGAATCTGACATCACCAAGGAGAGAGTTCAAAAAATTCTTGCAGCCGGTGCTAATGTAATATTAACTACAGGTGGTATTGATGACTTGTGTCTGAAGTATTTTGTAGAAGCTGGAGCAATTGCAGTTCGTCGCTGTAAGAAAGCAGATCTCAGGAGAATTGCAAAAGCAACAGGAGGTCAGTAATATAACTTAAAACACATTTTACATTCTTAAATACAATTTTTAATGATTTTTTTTCAAAGCTTTATTTAAAATTCCATATTAAACAATAATTATTGAAAATGAAAAACAGGTAGGTAGATATATAATAATTAAAGGAAATTAATAAAACTGTAAGTATTAACTGATCATTTTATAACAACATTAATTTTGCTAATGAGTGGTTAAAAAAACAAGTTTTTTTTAGAACATTTACTTGCAGACTACATATAAAATTCTTGTATTCAATTAAAGCTTTTTGTCTTAAATGTACAGGTAGGCCTCCTACAACGCGGTAGATACGTTCCTTGAAAATACTGCGTTGTGGGAAATCGTGTTATAGGAGACGCCAACTTAATACAAAAACTGGGATTCGGTTCTAAAAAAGAGAAAAAATTGGCGTTTGAATGGCGTGTTTTGAATTTTCCAAACCAGCCATTGCTTGTTTTAAATAAACAAATATTTTTAAGGCTTTGTGTTTAAGTGCAGTTTTATTTAAAGGCACCCGTTTCTTGTTCATATCTTCTACCCATAATATTAGCGCTTGTTCCATTTTTTTCATTATAGGTGCTCTCAGACGAGCAACATTTTTTGCAAGAATAGATGATCCGGATGCGACCAAATTTCTGATTTTTTCTCCTGATTGCTTAATCGACCAAATAGTCGACTCATTTAAATTAAAATGCCTACCAATATTAGCTATTCGCTCTTGATTTTTAATTTGATCCAAAATTTCTATCTTTGTTTAAAGAGTTATAAATTTCCTTTTTAATGACGGCCCTTTTCATTTGGCATTGTTATGGCTAAAATTTTTTCAATCAGTTTTGTGGACAGTAAAAATCTCAAAAAAATAACTTCCTTTCACTATGTTGTTAAAAATATACACCCAATAGAAGTTTATACTGTATTTTGGACCACTTTTGCAATCCCCACTTATTGAAAGAGTATAAATGATCAAAAATTTAGTGATATATTTGAGTGTTTATGGTAACTGATGCACATCTGTCTAGTAACCGGTTTTCCCCTGAAACTTTCAAGGGAGTAACACGCCAACGTCGACAAACAGCTGTTTATCAAAGACTTTTAGCTCTGTATACGAGACTGCGGCTCATACCACGTGATCCGTTGCGATTTTTCTGTAATGTGAAGATAATTCATTTCTAATTACCATTGTAAAAGTACTGTGTTGTAAGAAAATTTCCGCATTTTTCCAACCGCATTGGAGCGAAAACGCGTTGTAAAGGTATCGCGTTGTAGGAGGCCTACCTGTATTCACTTTAGGATTCCTCAAATACCTAAATTTGTGGAGATTTATCACACTTATTAGGAACATTACAATGACACTTTGATGTTTAATAAGCAATTTTTATTACTGGTATGCATTTCAGTCATGAAGATCCTCTTCAGCCGTACATGAATATATCCATAGATTTGCAGCAGATCTCTTCTATACAAATTTGGCATAATGCTCCCATTATACATTGCTGATAACAGTGCCGTAACTAGCAAATTCTCGCACAGGGCAAGAATTTGCGTTTAGGCCCCTTTAATTAATTAGGTTTGGGAAAATAATAAAACAAATACATACATTTTGAGCCCCCCTTCCAAGTAGGCCCTGTGCAAATGCACCTGTTGCACCTGTTGCACCTGCCTAGTACAGCACTGGCTGATAACATTATGCCAAATTTGTATACTAATAGATCTGATAAGCCTCCACATAGATATCTGCATGAATTTAGTGTTTGAGGAATCCTAATGTGAAAATTTTTGTATATTTAATTAATCATCCAAAATGTTTATTGGTGCAAACAACTCATTTATAACACTATACTTTGAATGAATTTGCAACTTATCCAAAATGATTTTAACATCAATGCCATGCTTTTATTGGTTCATCACTAGAATGATGTTTTGACGGACTGAGGCATTGTTCTTTGATGTCTTGTAGGACCTCTCTAAAGTATTTGGTTTTGAAATTTCAGATTTTTCTAATAATTTTAAGATGACATTGAGTATATTGTTTATTAGAAAGAAGTCTGCTTCTACTCAAGCCTTTCATATCAGTGAGCCAATGAAGCTATAGTATATAGATATGAAAATACTAAACACAAATTTATTGTCAGTTTAATAAATTCAATTAAAATAAACATTTTTATACATTTCAATGATTACAGAAAGTAGTGGCCTGAATTTAATATGTGGTCAAAATATTTTATGAGAATATTTATATATTAGTATGTATAAATATTTAAAATATTTTTTTTGTATTAAATATTATTATTATTTTTTAGCTCAGTTATTAGTTAGTATAGTTAATACTGATGGAGAAGAAAGTTTTGATGCAACAATGCTAGGAGAGGCTGAAGAAGTTGTCCAAGAAAAAATTTGTGATGATGAATTAATACTTATTAAAGGGTAATTGTTTTTCTTTTTAAAAAATTTTCCAATAAACGGATTAACTTTAAAATAGTTAAATTTCCAAAATTGGCTATTAATATTCACATTGGCACACAAGAAAATTTTTGCACCTGGACTAGTTAAGATGAATAGTTTATTTTACTTTTATATTTAACTAGCAGTTGATGTATTATTACATAAACATATGTTCACAATCAAAATGAGCTACAAATGCACAGCATCAAAGACCTATTAACACCTTTTCATTAACTTTAAAGAAAAATTAATCTGTAAAACAAACAAAGAAAAAAAACATTAACACTTGTCATGTCACATTTTACAGCAGTCTTGAACATCATGCTTGTCTATGGATGGAAGATATGTTGCAGATTCAAAGTCCATTCTTAGCCATATTTATCCCCAGCAGGACATAGTGTTTGATGTCAGCTGTGATTATATCTGTTAGAAATTACTGTGAAGTAATGAAAGTATCTTCAATTGCCTTCATTGCTGCTTTGTCGCTTTCACCACACTTGAATTCCAAAAGCAACATATCATTGTCTTTGAGCAGCAGTGTGTCTATAAATCCTTTTTACATTTCCCATCACCGGATGTAGAAGGAAAGTAAACTTTGGTACCAAAGTTAAATCCCAAACCATGAACAAGGATGCTCATTGTGCAACACATGTTCTCTTCATTACTTGTAATCAAGTGGCTGCTTTTTTTTGTAAATGTACAGTATTCAAGATCTGCACAAAAATTGTTGAACTCTTCATTACCACATTCCTTCCCAGCCAGTTTCCCAATGAAACGTCTACACCTTTCAACTTCAACAGGCATTTTATCTTGACCAAATAACACAACATTAAAGGTTTCTAGTTTTCTTCTTATTACTTCTACGAGTTGACTGTTGGGTATCACTACCTGTATAAGTTTGTCCTTCATATATGAATGATACCCTTGCTTGAGCATAAATGAAAAGAAGAGGCTGGTTTGAGAATAACTGACATTCATAGGGTCAAATTCTTTTATCTTCACCAACTTAAGAACACCTTCAATAGACGTGGTTTTCTTAACCTCACCAATTCTTGTTCTCCAGAAGTTTTGTTTCAATCATTTCCATAATTACAGGAAATCTAAACACTCCACTCAGATCTACAATCATTCCAGTATCCTGCCACTTGTAAGATTCATGCGTCTTGCGTACATATTCTAGGAGAAATCATATGTTATACATTTCTGTACCATCTTTACTTCTTTATCCATTGAATTTCTGTTTTGCATCTTCAAGTTTCTTATCATCCAGCTTGTGTGTGTCGTGAAATAGACTCTTAATTTCATCATGTGTCAGTCCATAGTAAGGCACAAACAAATGGTTTGCCAGAAATGTAAATGGCTTTACATTTGAAGCACTCACCCATTCCTGAGATGTGAGAAATTCCAGTAATGAAGGCATATGCTATCAATTTTTTCCAGGTTTCTCTTTGACAGCTGTTGTAACTATAGATGTACAGTCCTTAATGACACACTTCAGCTCATTTTTATCCTGTATCATCAGTATTGTGCTTGTTATAACTGCATTGTATTCATTTACCAGCAGCACTATCTTTCTGCCAAAGTGCTTAAACTTGGCCAAGGTTTTTAAATCCTTAAGAATCTCAAGTCAATCTACTGTCTTTGTGATGATCCAACCTTTCTTACACCATTTTGCATATTTTTTTTTTTTTTTTTTTTTTTTAATCCTCCAAAGAGTCACTGGATTTCAAATATTTGTGGTCTTGGAAAGCAGCACTTATGCTCATCAAACAAGCTCCAATTGCCTCATCATAATCCTTGATTCCTCTATCACACTGAAGCAAATGGACAGAACAGGATACTTCCCAAAGTCCTTTTTCATCAGCTTATCATTAGTTGTGATAATTAAATTATGTTGGAATAGTTTGTAGTTTTCTGCCTCTTTTACTTTCTCTTGAAATTCTTCTTCTGATAGTCTCTTATTTTTGTCCACATCTACCTGGAGCTCAAAGAAATGCTGAAGCATCACAAGATTGATGATTTTTTTCCAAACTGGTGAGGTGTTGTCACCAACACTTGGCTTCTTTCGCATTTGAAGAAAGCTTCTACAAGATTGGTCTTGTCGATGTAATATAACTCTTTCTGCCTTAAAAGTTCAACAAAGTCTGATGTCCCAAGCAGTTATGCCTGGCATTGTCTGGGAATAAAGCAAGAATGAAAAACATTAAAATGAATTCATTAAGAGTTTGGTTAATTTAGCCTACAATTGTCATGTTTGCTGCAATACTCACATGGTGTGGAATGGTACAATTTTATTGGTTGGATAGATGGATTGATGTTTTCCAACTGAAAATAGTCATTGATGTATGCCTGCATGAAAAGATAGAAAAAAATTTAGGTGTCTTGAATTAATGTTAACTGAAATGTACCATTCACAATCAAATATTTAAACTTGGCACCTTCAAGAACCCCCTAAAACATATTTTATGTTTACAGATAACTTTGCATTAAATAATTTTCCTGCTAGTCAGATAGAAATGGGGTTGAAGTTAATTTAACCAAAAGTAGTCACTGACCTCTTCCTGGATGAGAGAATGGAATCTGAAAAGTTTTATTGAGTTTGCTTTAACTGTGTCCAAATGTATAAAGAACAAACTTATATACATCACATAACATTATGATTAGAATATAACTTTTATTAAGATTTGCCAATTGCTAATTAAATTTTTTGTAGTTTATTTAATTCGTTTACAATTCATCTTGAAAAATCAATTTTTAAAACTCAAAACAGCAGTAAACTTAGCACCCTACAAATCACATTTGTTATGATTCACAATATCATTTATGAATTATGACAAAAACACTTCTGTATAACCTGAAACTAATTTAGCTTGAACAACACCCTAAATACTTTTTTCAGCAACACTTTAATTTATTTAAACAAATGTTTTTGACCCCTTTTCATAGGTCTGTATCAGGTTTAAGAAGACAGTTTGAATCTTGTTAAACCTGGCTCAGGCCTATGAAAAGTGTTTTATCATTAAGTAAACATACTAAATATTAAAAATAATTTTATATTATAACTGTTCAATTAAAATATAATTTTATTTATATTTTAAATTGTCTTGCTGACACTTAAATATTTTTTCGACCATGTGCCTCAATTTGAAATTGCCAGTCAAGCTGAGCAGATACTGGCTGGGTGGCAAACCTAACAGTGCCCTATTTTCCTAAAGTGGGGAAATTAATACTGACTGAGTGCAATCTTTGTTCTGACTACATGAAAAAAATGGCCAGATGGCAGCCTACTGCTCTAGGGACTAGGGATCAAATCTGGATGGGTTGAAAAATCCCCAGAAATTTTCCAGATATGTTGGGCCCAATCCCTCACCATCCAGCCATCCCATTGTGAGCCTCACTGAACCCATAATGGACTTGCTGAAAGATGCCCTCTTAGTGTCCACAAAGTGAAAAGAGTTTTTGAAAAAATCTACATGAAAGAAAAGTCCATCATGGCAGATGTCACCTCATGTATGAGCGTTGCATGCTTTCTGCTTTGTTGACGTGAAAACTTTCAATAAACTATTTAATTGTTAAAATTGTAATTTTAACTGAAATGAATAATTAATTTTCTTGTTAAATATAGAAGAATCAGAAATTGTGACGAGATTTACTTGATTCTGATTTCCGAAAAATGTCCAATTTTTTCCATTCTGATTAATTGTCCCATGAATAGTTAACACATTTCAGAATATGGTAAATTTATTAGTTTCACAGTTTCCTTGCATTTCTTATCTTTATTTAAATAAAAAAACAATTGTTTAAAAATATTTCTGATTTAATACACAATACTTTTTTTGTTATCTTTTTTGTAGGCCTAAAGCTCACTCTGCCAGTTCAATCATTTTACGTGGTGCTAATGATTATTTTGTTGATGAAATGGAACGTTCTCTTCATGATTCTCTGTGTGTTGTGAAACGAGTATTGGAAAGTAAAGTAGTAGTACCTGGTGGTGGTGCTGTGGAAGCTGCACTTTCAATTTATTTAGAAAATTTTGCTGCTACTTTGGTAAGAGAATTTATATAATTTATATGTTTGGTATGAAAATAACAACTTTCATTTCTAATTATAAAATATTTATTTAAAAAAATTCAATATATTTACAGAGTTCTAGGGAACAGTTGGCTATAGCTGAATATGCCAAGTCAATGCTTGTTATTCCAATGACATTAGCTGTGAATGCTGCAAAAGAAGCTACTGATCTTGTTGCAAAACTCAGAGCCTATCATAATAGTTCTCAAACAAAACCAGAGCATGCTCATTTGAAATGGTAAATTTAATTGTATAAACTAAACTAAATTAATTTTTTATTACTATGTGACTCTGAATAGTATTTGAGAATTTAATACAAAATGTTGTCTGTTCTTGTAAATCACTACAGAAACAAAGTGTTCTAATCATGAGTGCAATGAGATTGAAATTACCATGCACTATGTTTAGATTCCAGTCTCAATTTTAATTGTTTCATTGTCTTTGTTTGCTAGGGGTAGTTCTATTCATTCCACTGCAGTTTTGCAATTTAGTCGACTTTTTCTCTACATTACAGATATTTCTGTCCATGATTACAATTTCATTAATTGAAAAAGAAATTACATGTGGAGAATGAGTAAGGCAACAGGGTCATACTGAAAAGAGGCACAAATTTCATCCATAAGAAGTAATGGAAAAGCAAGCCCATTTACATAATTTTGATTTACAAGAGGTTTCAGGAATGAAGTAATATACATTCATAAATCAAGGGTTCACTGTAATTATAAATTTATACAGAATAAAATATTAAATTATTGAATACTTTTTTAAATAAATTAATCTTTTGAGAATGTCTAGGTATTTATAAAGGAGTTTACATAATTTTTTTCATATTTTTATCTTATATTTTTTCAACATTCTTATTTAAAGAAAAGCTTTCCCTCTAGATCAACCTGATCTAGAGCAGTGTTCCGCAACCGGTGTGCCGCGGCACACTGGTGTGCCGTCACATGGTGAAAGGTGTGACGTGAACTTTTACATATTCTGTTAATTTCAAGTTTTATTTATATATTTTTATCACAGTTGTTGTGTTTCTTATGCTTGAATTTCATTTTCTGCTGCAGCACTGATGAAATAAGATGATGTTTGTTTATTTTTACAAACCACGCATTTTTATGTATTCTAAGAAATTATATGTAAAATTAATTTGCTCACAGGTAGGTGTTGATGTCTGTTTAATAACAATAATAATAGGTTAGTGGCATTACGTAATTCTATTAATAGTAGAATATACGTTTTTGAGGGGAATAACATTTGGGTGTGCCGCAAGTAGAAAAAGGTTGCGGAACACTGATCTAGAGGAAATTTGTTTCAACCTCATACAGGTTGGAACAAATTTCCTAGTTGACCCCAAGTCATACCTTGCTTTAGTTCAATCTATTTGAGTTGTTAGGTATATTGATGTGAGGTTTGCTGATTATAATACAAAAAAAAAAATATTATTTTAAACATTCATTACTTTATATATATATTCAATTATTATTTAATGTAGCAAAAAATATGGAATATTCAAAGTGGCAGCCAAACTCTTGTGGATAAAACAAAACAAGAAAAAGAAATTTATATTTTTAAAATAGTTTTACAAAACTTAACCAATTGAATAACAAAAATTAAAGCAGCCCAGAGTTACATTGAAGATATGTGATCTCTATTCTGCCATCATACTCCAGCAAACTAAAAATGCTGCTATTATTTCTCTCTCTCTTTCTTTGAAATTTTTAAGGATTTCCAAAAGATCTGAATGCTTTGAATTGTAAATTCTGAGAATGTTTGTATATAGACTTTAGTTCATAAAATACTTTTAAGAAAATTTGTTTATTAAGTAACTTTTTAAATGTATATATTTCAGGGTTGGATTAGACTTGTATGAAGGAACAGTGTGTGATAATAGAAAGGCTGGTGTCCTGGAGCCAGCAATATCAAAAATCAAATCGTTGAAGTTTGCCACAGAGGCAGCAATTACAATATTGCGCATTGACGACCTAATCAAGTTGAATCCAGAAAAGAAAGACGACCACGCTTACCAACAAGCAGTAAATGCTGGCGAACTTTAATATATTTATTAAAAAGATGAACAAAATCTCAACTTTAACAATATTTCTTACAGAACCTGAGCAAATTGCTTTACTTGAAATACTAAATATTCCCAAATATTTTTATTTCTAATACTCCTCAGAGATGGAAATTGTTTCCAACACACTAATAACTGAAGAATTAAATATTTAAAATTGTGTTTCATTACTACATATTATTTTCCTTCATTAAATTGGCAATAGTAACAAACCTAATGATAGATCTCTGTAAAAAGTCAGTTATTTTTCAATGTTATAAGGAAAAAAGCTAAAAATTCTAATATGTTAACTTCTGGGTGTAGTTTGAGAAATATTTAGGATTATTTTAGTATTCAATAAAACAGTTCTCTCATAAAAATTGTTATATATTCTTGCATTGTTAATGTATTGTCGTCTTTGTTTCAATTTTTTTAATACCATTAAACTATTTCATAAAGATGCACTTTGTCATTAATCACATTTAAAAGTTATTTGTAATAAATTAAAAATTGCTTCAGTAATAAATTGCATTTTTGTAAAAGGGTTAATTTATAGATAAAATAAATATTTGAAAAAATTTTAGTAGTCTGCTTTTTAAAAAAAAAAATTTAGCTATAGTAGTACAATGTTTACAATATTAATGTTTAAAGATGATCTTGTAATTCATGAGATATCAGGTCTTACAATTTAAGTGTAGCAAAAGCTTTATGAAGCTATTGCTTTTACCTCAAGTAAATGATGTATTCTTTTAAATAAAAGCTAGAACACCGAGTTAAATCACTAGCCCCCGTATTCACCAACACGAGTTAAACAGAGAAGTGACGAACTCGAGTTTAGATGTAACTCGAAGTCAGATTACGAGTTACTCTTCTTTCGTATTCAGATAAAAATTTAACTCTAGAGTTTCGCTACTCTAGAGTTAATATTTTAAAACAATCCTGCGTTCGAGATTAAACAAGTTTTCTTTCGTAAGCAGAGTTTTGATTGGTTGAAAGCAAACACGTGTATGAACCAGGGAGGAGACGAATAAAATAGAATAGAAACACGTGTAGAAAATGGCGGAAAGTGAAATGGAAAGCAGTGCACGCCGTAATTTTTCTAATTTTGAGAAGGAAATTCTACTTGAATTAGTCGAAAAATATAAATCGATCATTGAAAACAAGAAAACAAATGCGATTTCTTCCAAACAGAAGAGAGGCACATGGGAAGAACTAACAAAG
>NW_019384523.1:314834-316812 GCF_000671375.1 Centruroides sculpturatus
AAAAAAAATTCCAAAAATTCAAAATAATTAAATTTAAGGGATTTAAATTGCAAGTTTCTGCAATAAAGCAGCAAAAAACTTATTACTTTGGTGCTATATGTCAATCTTTGGGCAGCTGATGAAAAATAATACAATAGTATGAAAATTGATATGAATAAAAGAATGGAAAAGGGCTAATGAAATTAATCAAGTCTTATGTATATCAGGTAAGTCGATAGCATGTTATATCTTTATATTCAGGAGCATTGTAGGTGCTTGTGTAATTGATACACTTCAGCACAAGTGGCAAAGAAGCCAGGTTGCAGCATGCATCAAAAAGAAAATATGAATGCTTTCCTCCCTTTCCTTCAACCTGTCGTGAAGAAACCAAAAATTTAACTAATATTCAATTGCAGAGATTATATGGGGTACATAGTAAATTTGTTATACATCCATGTAATTGGCAAATGCTATCCATAGGTTTCCAGTGTTTTCAAATTCTGCCACATGAGGGTGCATGTCTTGGCAGCCATTATGATACAGCTAAGTCAAGCAGTTCTGTTCCCTGAACATGGAGTTCAGCCGTGCGTTCGCGGCTTGCCTGGATGGACTGGCCACCTGGAGTTTTCTCCACATCTGTAATGCCTGAATAGGGGGCCAGTTACACTTAAAAGTCCCCCGGAAGGCATTATTCCCCACATAATGACCATAAACGCAAACTACAGTAGAGCATCGATTATCCGACTCAATTGGGGACTCGGGTTGGTCGGATAACCGAAAATAATGAAAAAAATACATTAGTATAGTATATTAGTATATCGTTAACCTACTTCGCGTTGAATTTTCATCGACGTTAAGCCTAACAAAAATTTTTTAAAAATAATAATCGTCGCTATTGTATTGTTAAAAATTATTTTTAAATTATTTTATTGCTCACAAAACAAACTACTAATAATTAGAAAATTAAATCTCGTTTAAATACTGACCTCTCTTTCATGGTCGAGCCAGTGTTGCCAGCTAAACCACGCAAAAATTTAACAAAAATTATATGAAAGTAGCCAAGACATAGCCAAATATTGTAGCGCCACATCACTAGTGGACATTTGAAATTTGCCGACTAGGACGGTCGGTTAACCGATGTGACGGTTAATCGGGGGTCGGATAATCGATGCTCTACTGTACTATTACATGAAAATTACGTTACACTTTATCATGTGGCGATATAGCCTAGAAGCTCATGCCCAATTAGTTGATACAGTACAAGACAAGATACTACTAGTTGATAGTGTAGGTCTGCAATTTTTAGTTTTTCATTGATTACATGCCTTATACATATTTAGTGACAAATAATTTTTACAAAATAATATGAATAGTTAAAATGAACATAATGTTTATTTTGCACAGAATGATATGCAATAATTATCTAGTATATAAATGGAACTTTTCATATCAGATGATTTATGAAACCAGTAACCATCTTTGTTGTTAGAGGAAACATATTTTAGTAATTTGTAAAATAAATTAAAATTGTGTGTAAAGTAAATAGTTAAGACTTTCCTGAAATGAGAAATTTACTTGGTAATAATACAGTAGAGCGTCGATTTTCCGAATCAATTGGGGACTGGGGTTGTTCGTATAACTGATATTTCGGATAACCGATTTATGTACGAAAAAATAGTTTAACGTACCCGATGTTAAAATTTTTATCCGTTGCGTGTCGCTTCGCGTTGAATTTTCGTCGATGTTAAGCCTAACAAAGACTATTGTATCGTTAAAAATTATTTTTTTATTTTGTACAAACAAAATAAATATATTGAAAAATATAAAAACAATAAAAAATTATACTTCAGATGTTAATTTAGTATCAAAAACGTAAAATATTTGAGTAGCCCAAGACATAGCCAAAGATTGAAGCGCCACAGCACTGGCGAAAATTTAAATTTGCCGACTGGAATTCTTTCGGATGATTGACTTTCGGAAAATCGACGCTCTACTGTAT
>NW_019384523.1:316925-398630 GCF_000671375.1 Centruroides sculpturatus
TATATAAAAACACGTGCGTATTCGAATGCAGCGTTGTGTCAAAATTTCAAAGGAATCGGTAGGAACAAACGAACATTACATTTTTATTTATATAGATAGATAGATAGATGATGATCCGCTTTAGTTCATTTTCACAGAAAAGCGTAATGCCTGACAGAAAAACTTAGGGCGTCGTACTCGTAGCGCCATCTGTTAGACATAAAAGCCTAAACCTAGATTATATCTTTTAATTTATATGAATGTTTAACGGAATAATATACAGCCTATGTCCACCCTGAGGTTCCATTCTAAATATTGGTGAAAGAATTTTTGAAATCGGATGACTAGTTTCAGAGATTACCTGCTGCAAACAAACTTACATACATACTGTACTTACAAACATTACCTCTTTATAATATTAGTATAGATGAATAACCCTGAAAAGGACCTTTTTTACTGTGAAATAATTTATTGATTTTCTGCTTCTGTTATAGAATTCCTTAATGAAGCAGCAATTTCATGCAAAGCAGCAGCCCTGTTTTCTGCGGCTGCTACCTTCCTTTCTTCTGTGGCTGCCTTCCTTTCTTCTGCGGCTGCCTTCCTTTCTTCTGCGGCTGCCTT
The DNA here is from genome assembly GCF_000671375.1 of Centruroides sculpturatus. Classification (NCBI taxonomy): domain Eukaryota; kingdom Metazoa; phylum Arthropoda; class Arachnida; order Scorpiones; family Buthidae; genus Centruroides; species Centruroides sculpturatus. The sequence goes on from NW_019384523.1 coordinate 317,526, forward strand.
CCTTTCTTCTGCGGCTGCCTTCCTTTCTTCTGCGGCTGCCTTCCTTTCTTCTGCTGCTGCCTTCCTTTCAATATTTTTTGCTATTTCATTCATTGCTTGTTGTATATTTTTTAAAATGAGCAACTTTTCATCTGTTCTCTTAAGGCTTTCTGCTATACATTCCCCAACAGATTTTTCATGTTTTCTTTTTTTTCCTGGTCATAAATTTTTTAAAATGATTTTTTATCTGTTAAATACTTAATATTGCAAAATAATATATCCACTTACTGTTAACATTTCTTAATGAAGTATTCAAATGTAGACAATCAGTTGGGTTGCAATCACTTGGAGGCAGTTCGAAATATGCATTTTGATTAGATGGATATTCTTCATTTATACAAGTAGAATTATTTGATTGTACACAAGAATTAGTATTGTCAATCATACAGTTTAATAAGTCTTTTGCACTTTCTCTCAACTCTTGTGCACCATTTGGTTCCTATAATACATACAATTCCTATAATTACTGTAGTTTAATAAGCATGTTTTAATTTCAATATGATTTTTATTACCTGAACTCCTGCCTCATCAATTTGGGATTCTCCGTAAACAGCAGTTATACCAATTAAATTTAAAACTCTCTCTTCAACTTCAGTTAATGTTTGATTAACTGAAGGCCCACCTCCTGTTTGAAATGTTGATTTTTTTATTTGTGAGGCTTTACTTTTAATGTTTGCCTTCCAGTCACTCCAAGTCTATGCAAATAATGTTTACATTTAATATGTATTGCATTTGACATTTAATCATAATACTAATTGTAATTTGGTTATAAGGTTTATAGCAGCAGAAATTGTGGCAAAATTAAGTTTGTCATTTTATTCTTAATGAATGAACTAAAAAATATATTAATTACATGAAATTATATAGAAATATACAAAGAAAGTTAGACACACTTTGTATAATTATAAAATGTTAGCAGAATGTAATAATAGATAAAATCTACAAAATAAAGATTTCTAAGTTTAATGTTGGCTTTAATTCATTAGTTTAGTAAAAAAAATTCATTCTATATACGTAACTTACAGTAAACTATACACTATACATCAGGGGTGGCCAACAAGTCGATCGCGATCGACTGGTCGATCGCAAAACCAATTTTGGTCGATCGCTCGCGATGTCTTGACTTAATGTGTTGCACTTGTAAGTTGTAACCGAACGCAACGCATGAACGTAAAGCGTAAACGCAACTGTAGTGATATCGGACCTCCTCGTTCTCCCTCAGATGCGGTTTTGTCGGTCATGTGCAATCCATTTGCGTACAGTTGTAAAAGGGGAATAAGAAATGTAGACAAAGGGTCGTAAAACCGAAAAAAAAGGGACAGAGAGAGTAGGTCGGGACACGGTAGAGAAGAAGAAGAGTGAAGTGGTGGTCCCCGAAAGTGACAACGTTGAGTTTCAATGTTTCTTCTGTTTAAAATGTAAGTACCTTTTCTTCGTATTTTAATTAAATTAAATTGTGGCTTTTCTTTTCTATCTAAACTTAGTATGTATTTCACACCTCCCTCCCCCTCGCCACTTAGACCAGGTATGGGCAACCTTTTTCTGTGTAAGGGCCGCATTTCAAAACTTTTGAACTAACGCCGGCCACATACAAGATAAAAGAGGGGAGGAAATACCGGTAAATTACAATTATTTATTCATATATAATTATAAAATAGAATAGATATACTTAATTTAGCTTCTAGAACTGATGTAAATGTAATGTATCAAAAATAATGGATTAAATATTAGTCACTGCTAGTTTTAAATTAGTTTCGAGGTGAGTCTGTTAGCCGGTTTCTCGTTTTAATTTTTACTAAATTTATTGCAGAAAAAACTATTCACACACATAAGTTGTAGAAAATAACGTTTGAATTTTTGCTGCATATTTCTTAAGCTAGGAAATTGATATATTTATATGCATTTTATGCAACTCATTTTATCCCTGACTTAGACTATGTCTACGACAACTAGTCGATCACGACACATTTTTAAGATAAAAAGTAGATCTTGTGTACACAAAAGTTGGCCACCCCTGCTATACATAAATGACTATCTATCACATAAATTTTAATTTTTAAAAACAATATTTGCTTACGGATGGGCGGATAAAATAGACCCAGTAAATTATTTAAAATACTAAACATGCAAATATATAAATATATGACAATCACTTACTTTTCGCCATTTTTCCGGATCTTTTTGTGAGCCGACTCCATCGGAATTCAGACGGTCGGCTATTTCTTGCCACAATTTCTGGCGATCTTTTGCAGTAAACGAAGAATCTAATTTCCCCGACATTAATTTAGGGTGTTCTTCGATAAAATTAAGAAGCATCTCAAACTGGCGACTTGTGGTTCGCTGGCTTCGTTGTGCTTTTTTAGACATTTTAAAACGAAAGTAAAAATTATTTCACTAACGCTGCTACAGGACAATGTAATGAGCACGTGCTTCGCTTAGAAAGTGGCGGGTTGCAGTCACGTGACAAAAATACAATGTTAACTAAACCGTGATTGGTTAAAGCGTAATAGCTATCGATAGCACGGAACCCAGACGCATCTCGACCGACTACCCGTAGCGAAACACACTTAACGTAGAGATCAGAATAGCAATTTGTAAGGTTCGTTAACTGCCTTTCGCTAAGGGGACTTATCGAATGTCCCGTATATCGCTCTCGTTCAGTTATCGGAAGAGCTCAGAATAGATCCTCTGGTAGATATTGGGTACCTTCGTAAAGTCAAACGAGTTAGTAACGAATCGTTCGAATAGTAGTAATATCGCCCAGTGAGCATGCTCTGCGGTGATGACGTTTCGAAAGAAACTCTAACGAAGTTCACGAAGGAAAGAGTTAGTTTACTTCGTTAAGAAAATGGCGCCCGATGATATCGATGTTTCTAAATCTACTCGAGTTTAAATTGTGAATTAAAATGTGAAATAATTGAAATAACTGTCCACCCGCAGCAATCTAAGAAAAATATTTCGGATAAGGCTACATTAACAACATTCACATTTTCGATTTTAGAAAAATCCATTTAGTTATAAACGAATCGTTCGAAAAGTCTAACTATTGATAAATAAGAATAACGATGACGTCATTCTCGTTTAACTCGTTCGACTTTACGAACGTACCCATAGTGCAGCGGTTTGCTGCCATAATAGCCAGAGAAAGTTTTATAAGTGGTTTAAAGCTGTTTGCAATGTACGCAAAAACATGATGCGTTGAGATTTTCCATGTATTCAATCGTTCCAGTTATTCATTTCCACTTGATGAAAATTTAAGAAGAGAATGGATAACCAGCCATACAAGTACATCCAGCTAAATAACTTTCCCATTATTAGACACACAAGTCCATACAGCTGGGCCCTTAGTCTCGAGTTTTTCGTGTTGTACTCGAACTGACGTCATCGAACTCACTCGTGTTACTATGACTCATATAATTGGTAGTCTCGAGTTACTCTTCGAGCGAACTGGAAAGGCGAACGGAAATACGTCATACTCACTTGGTTGCGTGTGTCGTTAAGCATGATGGGATTATTTATTGATACAATGCATCTGGGTTTGCGACTATAATGAATCGACCAATCAACTTAACTGTAACAAGTTGTAAACAAATCAACGTGAATTAGTTTACACGTGCTACAGTTAAAAGTTGTCTTATAGCAATATAGTACGCAGAAACAAAATGAAAACGTTCAATGCTTTATTTTAAAAAATAAGCGAAGAACAAAAAGAAATATTAGTAACATACGTAGAAAATAATAAGAAAATGAACAGTAGAAAATTCGACAATAAATTTACAAGAAAAAGACAATTCCCTTTGTGGAGAGAATTAGTTGAAAAATTAATTGCGTGTGTTGGAGCTAAAAAATCCGTTATGTAATGGAAAATGTATTTTAATTTAATCCTTTCTTCATATAGTTTTCTTCCTCGATCTATTTCTTAAATTGTTTTGTCTATTAAGATTATTTATTAATCAGAACTTAACATTTCTGATTAATAAATAATCTTAATATAGTGTCTATGCTTTTAATAATTTATACATATAATTTACTATCATTTTAATACTCTTTTTCGATGAATTAGATACTTCTTTTTATTTTTAGAAAAATTTGCTGTATACATTTATCAATTATGAATTAAAGTTTTTTTTATTAGTATTGACTTGACACGAAAAGAAATGTCATCTACTCGTGGTCGAAAAATTCGTTGCCTTCTCAAACAACGTCTTTCGGCTCTTTCTAACTCTTCGATAGCGATAAGAATTGCGTATCCGTCAGCCATTTTTACTTTCGTGTAGCGATCTCACATGCTCGACTCAACGTGAGTAGCAACTCGCATGGTGAGATGGGAAAGCACGTGAGTTAGAACTCTAGACTACCAATTTGACGTCAGAGTGTGAGATGGTACCACGTGACACCTTCAACACATTGGGAGTTGTAACACGAAAAACTGGAGACTAAGGGCCCAAAATGATTACTTGCAGATACGTTTGTGATTGCTCTACATTTGTCTTGAGGACACAAATGTTTTGTGATGATTTATTAAATTAATTAATTAAAATTTCACCTACTTTACCAGTTGAAAAGTAATTATAAGAGTCAAGACACTTATAATGAAGCATTTTTTGGTAATCATAGACTTTACTTTTAATAAGGTATTCAAATATAGCTGGATATTCCAAAAGGTGGTCATTCTCTCATGTCATTATTCCATGATTTTATAGTACTGATTGGTGAAAATGACTGTCTATCTGAAAAATTAGAAAATACAAGAAACTATTCTATTATAATTCTATAGTATTCTGTGAATGTTTTGGAATACTTTATGAATTAAACGGCGACATAAATATTTCCCAATAGATTATAACAGGAATATTAGTAAAATTACAGAAGCCAATCTTCCCAATTATTTTCTAAAAAGAAAAATAAAATAAAATAGGATTTAAAGTAAATTTAAGGAAACCTAAATTTTTGGTTTAAAGATATTTCCCCATGATGCATGTAGCGTGCTTTTTTCTTTGTTAGAAAAACTTTAACATAAGAGGAAACTGGAAAGCATGGAACACAGTTGTAATTGATTACATCCCTATAATATAGTAGTAAATAGTTTCTAAATTTTTCAGTATAAAGTATACACTATATTTTAAAAACATTTTTGATTGTTTGTCAATAAGTTTAACAAGACAGTACAATACATTACTGTAAGGTCTCGTTTTATGCGGTGGATACGTTCTACAGAAAAGCGCATATAAAAAATTCGCATAAAAAAAGACTTTACTTGCCTTGAAAAAGTAGGGATACGTTCCGTAATTTTCTAAAATTGCATAAAACCAAAACAACGAGTTAAAATTAACTTAAAACCGCATAAAAAAGTTTGCAGAAATTAAAAGAAATAGGCTGCTTAATAAATTACTTCGAATGTCTGAAAGAAATTCATATAAAAGCTTAAAATAAACTTGTATTCAAACTTAATTCAGTTTATTTTATTGAAAAGTAATATAGTTTTACATTTTCTAATCATTATCGCTATCTGATAATGGTTTGCACCGTTTGCGAAGTGGTTCCAAATCACCTTCATCATAAGAGACTGTCTCTGCAATAGATATTTGCGGTAAAGGCGATGGATTTCCACAAACTTCATTCTCGTTCTGTGTAGCTCTTTCTTTTCTGACAATGTAATCAGTAATTAAACTTTGCGATGATGATTCTACTAATTTTTTATGTTTAATTACATTTATATCAAAAATTGCTAGGAACTAAAGCGATTAAGGTAGATCTAGCTGTCCTTTACATCCATAAACGTTATATGTCAGTGGAACAAATGGAGTGAGCTTTGAGCGTTCCACGATTTTTGGGGACTGTCTATACGCGGGCTTCCTAAACAAGCCTATATATGTATGTTTGTCCAAGAAATTTTTGGATGAAATACAAACCGCACAACTTCAAAATCGCATAAAAATAATCCGCATAAAAAGAGACCTTACAGTATTTTGCTAGTTTTATCATTATGTAAATAGTTTCTATAAATGTGATTTTACTGTAGGAATCGATAGTTGAAGTTGTTGATAAATACTGAATAATATCGTTGCGTATATCGCATTGTGTCGTAGTGATTTTTGTAAAGTTTTTCCATTACGTAAGCAAAGGTTGGTGGCATTGTTAATCCCTCGGGGAACCATTAGTGGTGGTGACCTCGTTTTACTCTCCTATTTCTAGCAACGACCTTCTGTTAGTCAAGTCTATGTAATCTTTTGTGTAATCTTTGTTCTTTTGTCATGCAACCAGTTATACCAGCATAATCAGTTTTTCACAATCTCCAACAAGCATATCAAGAAATTTACAATCTAAATGTTACTCTTCTAATCTGATTAATTAAAAATTAATTACTAAAATATGGTTATAAAGTAACTTGCAAAAATATTTTTAAATACAAAATATAGAATAATAGTTTCTAGCCATGAAGTTAAAATTGAATGGGGGTGGCAGCTGCAATTTTGCATATGTTGGGCTAAAAGAATTTGATAATGAAATTAACATTGCAAAAGAAAAAGTTCACCACAAACGTTTGATGTTAACTACTCATGCATCAATTTTAAAGATTAGTTAGTTTTGTCTGTAGCCTGGCAGGCGTTAATGGACTCCGAACTTTAATTGTTAAGATCTGGTTACCCTACAATTACGCATGCGCGACTCGTATTACACTTTCGAATATTTTTTCTCGTGTACCGTTAACCGATCGCTCCGTCCCATCAGAAATTCCCTTTTTCACCTGACGAAGAACTCACAGCAGTTCGAAAACGTTTGTGGTGAACTTTTTCTTTTGTTTTTTCGTCACACCGGAAATAGGTTCTAAGAGTACGATTTTTTTTACACATCCCGATGTTAATGTGGTTGTTGAATTAACATTGCATTTAGCAGGAAGAATTGTACATTTATGCAACATGTGATTAGGGTTTGGAGTAAATCACTCATTATTGACTAAGTTATTTTTTTTATATAAAAGATAACAGAGAAACAGAAATAGATTATGCATGCTCAGTGCAACTTCAGCCATCTTATGATGAAAAATATTCATATTTCTAAGTAAATAATTACATAAGCTCTTTTATCAACAGTCATTGTCATTAGGAGAAAATTTTGCTCTCGATGGAATTGAAACAATAAATTGTTTTCAAAGTACAAAAAAAATTAACAATTTCATAAAGTGTAATTTTCTCCCCTTGTTTTATAATGAAAGTGCTAGTGTAATTACAAGCTTATTTATTGGGATCTATCATCAGATGGTTATGTAGTTTTCTAGAAAAATAAAATTAACTTTATACTTTTTTACTGATTGAAGTATTCATTTGTATATATACAAGGAACAAATTTATATAAAATTAAAATGCAATAAATGCTATAGTATTTTGTAAATCAAAAACTTTTTGGAGATTTTTTTTTCTACTTAATCTTTAGAACAGTTTTATGAGGAAGATTAAAGAAGACAACACTGACTCTAAATTGGAAAAATAAAGCTTAAAGCCTCTTGATCTTAAAGAAGCCAACAGTGCAATTGTGAACTTGTGTTGTCTATTACTTTTAGTTGTGTTCTTTTGTAATGGTTCTGTAGTTTGTGAAATATTTGTGTGTGTATATATATATATATATATATTTTTTTTTTTTTTTTTCATTTCAGCTCTCTTAATGATTGATTGCAGAATGATTTGGTCAAACTGCCAGCATTCCACTTCATTAGGCCAGTTGAGAGATTTATTTATTTATTTTATTTTGTTCAAGATGATTTGTGGACACGAAAATATGAACTGATCTTACAAACAGTTCAATAATGCAGATTCTTTTATCTTTTGGGGAACAAGCTATTTCTTCTACAGATTTGTAATACTCTATTTTTCATTTTGTGTCATGAGAAGACAGTAAACTGATAGTAATTTGCAATAAAAATTACTTTAGACCAAAAAGCATATATCTGCAGATGGTAAAGGTTATGGATATTTAGTTAATGATTAATTAGGAATACAAATTACTTTTTGACAAGTTAAATATTAAAAAAAATTAGTTTTATTTTATATCCTGATAATTGGTGCAAAAACATTTGAAAATATTAAGTAAAATAAATGTTTTATTCTTGAAAACTGTATTCATCAGTTTTTGTGGATAACATAATTTATGTACCATATTTTTTTCATCATGAGAAATATTTGCTAAATGAGAAGAATCTAAAAATTATTTCTTAAAAAAACAATCAAAGTTTTTATTAAGTCTACAGGGTGATTGAGAATATATCAACAAGACTGGGAGCTGATTCTATGATATATTTAGAAAAAAAATTCTACATGAACACATGTACTATTATCAATATTTAAGGAGTTACAGCTTTACAAAAGAAGGACTTTCATAATATATTTTTTGGGAAGCAGTAAACAGAATAAGTGACAAGTAAAAAGTAATATGTTTATCAAAACAAGTTTATTAAACAAAGCTGTAGTGTAACACTGATTATACAGTGTGTTCAAAAATTTATCCCTAACTTCAATGTACTTGCAGTACTTGCATAGTAATACATCTGTGCTATGTTGCATGTAGTATTTATCTGCCAATTCCTAATAAGTGCATTGTGCAAAAAAATGGCAACTAATTCTCATGTTTGTGCTTTTCTTTCATAGACCATGTATTTCATTTATTCTCAAATACAAAATTGATGATGACAGGTATTCAGACCTGAATGGTCAATGTTGAAGAAAACTGCAAACAAGCCAAGGAGATGGATGCAACATCGGTTGGTACTCAGAATGTACAGTACATGTATGTTTAAAATGTAATAAGACGAACAGGCTTTTTCAAAATATTGTAATTAATAATTAGATACCATGTGTATATTCTGAACAAAAAAGCACTATGTTGTTTTTACTGTGCATTGAAACTCCATTATTGTTGAACATACAACCCATGTTCATATGGGATTTTTCTTCCAACTATACCATAGAATCAGCTGTCTAGTTCCTGTTGATATGTTCTGAATCACCTTGTGTAATTGCCAAAAAAAGAAGTATATTCACAATTCAGAAACAAAAGGATTAATTGAAATTTGTTCATATCTGAAGAAAAGAGTAATAATTTAAAGATAAAATAAGAATTTATCTGCATTACATAATTAATTTTATTGCTTTAACCAAATATTTTGATGTTCTGAAAGAGTATAATTTTAGTTAATTTTCATATCAGCTGTACTTATAGAAAAAGTGAAATTCTTTTCATGCAAATATTGATTCAAATGTTCATTTAGAAATATTGGAAAATATTTCTATTGACGATGAATATTTTATAATGAACATTTTCTGTTTCAGCTTACAATTGAAAAATGTTAGTATCTACAATATCCAAAGACTGAAAATACACACAAATATACCCAAACCATTAAAAAGAAGTTCTATTCCTTTTACCGGTTTTGGGTATGTTGTGTATGTTTTCATTCCATACAACAAGTTTTTAAAGTAGTAAATATCAAAAACTATTGATATAGCTTATCAAATATTTTTTTAAATGTAATTTTATGTATTTAACATTTCTTAATGCCTGTTTCTCATTAATAGTATGATGTATATAAACTCTAAAATGCAATCAAATATTCTACTTAGATTAATCATATATTTATCTTCACTGTACAAAATTCTTACTTCATGCATACACAATAAAGCCTATATACAGGGTTTAATTAAAATGCCTCAATGTCCTTGACTTACTAAAATATAAATTTTCGTCTACAAGTACGTGTCTTTTAATATCAAGACTTATTATACTGATTTTACAGATAATGCTACAGAGTTTCACAGAAAACAATTTTTTATTTATTTAATATACAGGTATATTAAAAGACAATATACAGGTATATTAAAAGACATGTACTTGTAGACGAAAATTTATATTTTAGTAAGTCAAGGACATTGAGGCATTTTAATTAAATCCTGTATATAGGCTTTATTGCGTATGCATGAAGTAAGAATTTTGTATAGTGAAGATAAATATATGATTAATCTAAGTAGAATATTTGATTGCATTTTAGAGTTTATATACATCATACTATTAATGAGAAACAGGCATTAAGAAATGTTAAATACATAAAATTACATTTAAAAAAATATTTAATATATCTGTATATTAAATAAATAAAAAATTGTTTTCTGTGAAACTCTGTAGCATTATCTGTAAAACCAGTATAATAAGTCTTGATATTAAAAGACATGTACTTGTAGATGAAAATTTATATCCTATATACAGGGTGTTCAGAAATTCCTGTTACCAACTTCTAGGTCTTGTAGAGGGGAGTGAGTACATAATATTTTGATTAGGAACCCATGTCCGGAAACATAGCCTACCGTTTCTGTTCTATGACGGTTTCAATTCAGATGTTTTACTCTTCCACTTCTGATTGAGGAATTTGAATTAGCCATGATGCATTGCAATTATTAGGTAACTATTCAAAAGGAAACATAACAAAACATCCATTTATCACTTAAGGGCATTTGTTTTTATTAACACTTAAACTGTACGTGTTTACATTATTCCAAAACAAAAAAGAACACAGCATACCGTTGTAAAATGGAAATAGTATGTTTCCGGACATGGGTTCCTAATCAAAATATTATGTACTCAATCCCCTCTACAAGTCCTAGAAGTTTGTAATGAGAATTCCGAACACCCTGTATATTGAAAATGGTACTTTGATCAAAGTATATGTTTGAGAAGTTTTTGACAAAAGAAGCTTTAGATATATACTGAAGTGTAAAATACATTCAATTTTATATAGTACTGTACAAATGAGTAATTTATACTTAAAACTTGTATATTAGTTTAATATACAACATGAATGCAAAATAACATGCAATATCTCAAAAATAAATAAAATTTAGACAAAATATGAATACTATTATTGTTGTTATTAAAAGCTTCATCAGATAAAAAATGAAATTTAAATTGACTTTAAGAAAACAGTTTTAAAATTTTGAACTGCTTAAATTTTTCAGAATGACTATATGCATAAATAATTGGAAATGATAAGATTTATGAATAAAAAAATTTTAATATATTATTTAATGGCCAAAGAGTATAAAACATTACTGTTTTAAGTACTGAAATTGGCATAACTACCTGTACTTTTTTCAGATAAGTTTTCCTGTTTTTATAATTGCTGTATTATATTTCAAGGACATATTATTATTATAAAAGATAGTAATGTCAGTAATTTATAAGTTGAACTTATGAGTTATTCTACTCACTAAGAATTCAAAAAATTAACAAAACTCATTCAGCAAATAATTAACAGACCATCGAAACACCTTAAGTTGCTGAGATAATTTATTTAAATGTAAACTAACGTTTTCACCCTATTCAATAGCAACTTAAGGTGTATTTTGATGGTCTGTTAAGAGTTCAAACAGGTTGTTTGTTAGATAAATTATATGATTAGAAATATAGAAAGAATGATAAATATCTATATTAACTAAATTTTAATTTCATTAATATAATCAGATGAAATTAAATCTACTTGCTGCTAAATATCATTTAACTATAAATATCTATAACAACACATTTTATAAACAATAATTATAAAAATAACAGTATTTTGAATTTAATTTTAATAGTTTATTAGGCCTATAATACACATTTTATCTATAAAAATATATTTATTTATGATTAGCAAATATAAATGAAGAAAGTAATAGAGACATTAACCTAAATTAAAAATTAATTTCAGATTGTATACTTTTGATACAAATTATCTATGCATGAATAAATAATCTCTTATAATTTTATGCATGGATTCACATAATCCTGGTTAATATACATAGAACCAATATCTAGCAAAAAAATACAAAACTGTATGAAAGCAAACATTTTCATGTATGTTGAACAGCCATTTTCATATATTTTATTATTTTTTATTTTTACAAGCAGTTAGCTAATTATTTGAAATGTTTGAACTGTGAGTTTATTTAAAAGATTAGGGAATGTTTGATAATAACTTTGGAATATTCTCCTTTGCAAAAAGTTATATAAAAATTTTTGCATTATGAGTTAAAATAACATTGCCATTTATGCCAATAAAAAGTATTCATTGTGCTAGTTTTGTTGTTATTTATTTGTTAAGTATAATTAATGAGTCAGGAAAAAATAAAAATTTCAATTTTAAATGGTTAAAATGTATATTTTCAGGCCTAATTAATTTTTTTGAAAATTAACTGGAAATACACAACAATTCTATATACATTTTCAGTAATAGCTTTTCAGTTAAGTAAATAAGTTAGAAATTTATATTAGGCTCACGCTTTAAACTTACTATGAACAACAGAAACAAGCTTTCTAATTAATAATAGTTAACCATTACAAATGATATGCATCAACACACACATTTAAAATATCTACTCAGTTAATTTTTGGAAATGTAAATGGAATTGGAATCAAATAAATGTTAAATGTGTGTTGTTAAACATTTTATCTTAGTCTATCTTAAATAGCTTGATTATTTTTAACTCAGATTTCATTAACATGAAGAGAAACCTACAGATAACCTTGAATAACAATCTTGACTTGCTAAATAGAATAAAGTGAATAAAAATCCATTGAAAAAAATATGAACTCTATTAAAAGTACACTTTAACTCAGTGAGAGGGGGCCATTTTTTCCTATTGTCTCTAATACATTTCAAGAACATTGGAGTTAAAATTTGCAGTGTTTACAATTAAATGACTATTACTACAGATTTGGTAATAAACCATTTTTGGGGGATTATCTTTTAAATGATATAAATTTTGTTAATTTATGAAGTTAAAAGTACAAAAATCTAGTTCCAAACTACAACTATTTGACAGAAATTTTGCCTTAGACAAATTTGTCTCAATGTTATAGATGCAGTATTAGGTTTGAATTATTAATATAATGTTGTTTTTAACTAGAACATTCTATGTTTGAGATTTACCTAGAAAAACAATACATGGGCCTATTTGGCAGGTAAAGGAAGACAGAGTTATTGTTTTCACGTTATTTATTGAAATACAAGAATACTCTGGTTAGTGTAATTAATGCAATATGTTCAGAAAATTAGTATAGTAAATAGGGAATATTTTTAATAGGTCAATGTTTCTCAACCTTAAACCCAAGGACCAGTAAAATGTCTGAAAAATTTTACGGATCACTGTTATGTATGCCTAATTTTTTAAACCTATTTTTATTATTATTTATCATTTTTAAACTGTAAGTATTACCAATATTTGGGACATACTGTACCATTTAAAATATAATAAATCTAAAAGCATGCTTTAAAAATATAAAGAATATATTCATAATTATATACAAAATATACAAATCATTAAGAGATATCTTTAATATTGCATTTTAATTTTATATAAATTTGTTCCTTGTATATATACAAATGAATACTTCAATCAGTAAAAAAGTATAAAGTTAATTTTATTTTTCTAGAAAACTACATAACCATCTGATGATAGATCCCAATAAATAAGCTTGTAATTACACTAGCACTTTCATTATAAAACAAGGGGAGAAAATTACACTTTATGAAATTGTTNTTTGTTTAGATGAATACCTATGCCAAAATGCATTTTGAACCTGCTGGTCCCTCTTCAATTGTCTTTTCTTTTAAATGTATCTTTTCTTTACATTCTTATAAACAAAGTATAAGAATGAAAAAAGGAAGTTAAAAACTAGAACATTAGAATTTTAATTTGTATTTTGAATTATCGTTTCTTTGCAATTTTCACTATCTAATATAATTCAAGTTCGAAATGTATTTTGGCATAGATATACATCTAAACAAATATAAATTAGGCTGTTAATGCATGATATGTGTGTTATATGAAAATTAGTTATTATTTACAATTATGATTTCACAAAATTGAATAAAATTAGTAATAATTAAATGGAGTGAAAGCAATTTGAATATAAAGCTTTAATCTTTATTAAATAGACTCTCATGGTTTCCGTAAATAATCAGGCTATAATTTGGAAATATTAATTATGAATTACAAATAAATCTTTATTAATTTAAGTCTGCCTGCAGACAATCTATCCTGAAATGACAGACCACAGGTTGAGAAACACTAATAGATAAAATGATTTAGGTAAAAAATACTCTTTTCAAATGAGATAACTAGAACTGACTTGATAATAGGTCATTAAAAAAGTTATGCTGGAATGAAATAAAAATCTAGGTTTAACAGTATTTTTTATTACTTTACAATTAAATTTTTAAATGTTTAGACTTGCCATCTCTCCTTTCTGCATGAAGCTCTCAGTGGTACCAAATTGCTTTCTTATGCTCTTTTGCATAAATGCTGATTTTTCACTTAGACCAGGGGGTGGCCAACAGTTTTTGCCCCTGGACCAAATTGGAAAGAAAACGTTTTCACGGGCCGAACCTGATGCTGCTGTAGGAAGATTTTGAGGTGGTGCAAAATCTCATTGTGGTGTCACCCCGTAGAGACTAAATTGTACATAGAGATTACAGAAACATTTTTCACATTATCATGCTTTATCAACATTCTACGCTGTACTTAAGATATTTGTAAAGGAAAGTTAACTCTAAATGCACAGTGAATTGTTGACCTTTTTCTTTTTTTAGGCATCAGAATTTTTCATCGAGCTATTCGTACTCAAGTAGCTAATATTGAAAGATTGATCGTTGGCCACATAAATTCATTAGACGGGCCGGATCTAGCCCGCGGGTCGTATGTTGGCCATGCCTGGTCTAGGGTCCATTCGTATCACTTATTCGATAAGCCAGTAAAAACCATAGACTTCTTTAAATGCATTTTTAATATCACAATTACATTCTGAATCGCTAGCCATGATATAAGGGCTACAATTATAAATAAAATAATAAAAACTTACTCGGTGAAATAAAATGTGTGGTGGATGTACTGTACATGTACATACCTGGTACAAAATATTCTTCAATTGTACGAATATATTTTTAAAGAAAATTATAATTAAATATAGCTTTATAAAGAAACATACATAAAAATATAAAATATCCTTTACTTTTTAAATCTTAAAACAATGCACTTACAAGTTAGTCAAATAGCTCCCTACGAGTGGCTAATGGATAGAATCAAAGACGGTCGCAGAGCGTGCATACATGCAGGGTGCCGATACCGGTCAATGTCAAATACCTCTTTTGTCGCATCACTAGTATATCTCAAAGGACGCGACAGGACTGTTGTAGATTATAAACATTTCTCACCATAGCTGTAAAAATCTAAATATGTTAAACTTAATAGTAATTTGTTTTCTAACTAATTCGTTTTAGGACCAAGTGTCCTCAGAAATTTCCAAAATTTACAACTTTTCGGTCACTCTCATTGAACTGGAAAAATTTCTATCTTTATTACATTTGCGGCGACAAATCACGGACTGGTGAGATGGCGCCACTCCTCTACGAGTTTCCCGGGAATCCCGGATAGAAAAACGGGAACTGGGTTTTTCCCAGAGAGAGAATTCTGGGTATTGTTGCTTCTTCTTCTTGTCGGGTGATCGCTGCCATGAGCACGTGTAGCTCTCTTTCAAGTGTACTCGAGGATTGTTGTAAATAAATGTTGTTTTAGTTTAAAACGTGGTCGTGGACTTAACTAATTCACGTTTACAGCCTTCTGATAAAGACAGTCTTTGTGGAGATGTAAATGGATGGAAAAAGACGGCCAGATTTCGTCTAACCGATGGCGGCCATCCATTACCTCCACATTAATAATACGAAGAAATCAGTCTCCACTGTACTCGGCTAGAGATGGTTCGGTTAAGCTTTTGTTTAAGTAAAATTTCGGCTCTTTCATCAGGGTTTTTCATCATCGTCCCCAATTCCCTAATCGCTTGATTATTTAACTACTTCTTAAGTAGAAATAAGTCGAAACCAGTTACTTTGTACTCGAATATTTGTAGTCTCGGGAAAAAGTGGAAAGACAAATTTTTATGACAAATGGATACATAAATCATAAATTTAAGGAAAATAAATTCTAGAGCTTTTCTGTACCTCGTGCATCTCTCTCATTCATTAAATTTAGTCGTAAATGACGCTGTCGAAGTAACGGTTAATTTTTTAACATTATACAAGAATTGTACGTTTTTTTCTACATCCCCTTAGAGATGAAACTTACGAAATCGTAATATCACTGGTTTAACATTGAAATCCGTTAGTAATATAAAATCGGAGAGCGGAATAAATATATCAAATATTTTAATGGATTTTTTAAAACTCCTGTCAACAATACAGAAATATCATAAAAAAACATACCAGTAAATTCTTATCGGTTGGGTTAAGTTATAAATCTACTCGTGATTCACGTAATCGGGCGAGGGCGGCCAAATATCTAGCGGGCGGGCGGCTAACAGCCCAGAACCGGTCCTGGATAGAATTGGATGCGTTATAGGTGTAGCATCCACCCAAGGTCCTAGGCTTCCACCAGCTAAACCGCGAGGTTGGTGCTCTGTAAAGCGCATGCGCAAATTGGCTTTTTGGATGCTGACAATACAGAGATTCCACTCTGACACTAATATTCGAATATACAATAGCAATCTTATTTTTTTTTTTTCCACGTGTAGTATAGAAATTTGTAATAAGATACATAATGCGGTTATAATATATTGTGCGATTATTTTCATATAATTAAAATTAATATGTGTTTATTTTTTAGAAAATACAAGGGAAGCAGCGCATCCACCGCTTCCAATGACGGCACGCCACTGCGTTAAACGTAAATTAAAGAAGTCAAATAATTGTTTTTACTACGCGTTTACTGAAATTCTATGCGAGCTCCATTGGTGGATCTGAGAACGTCAAAGCGGTATTCCACTTCGAATGTCTTCAACTGACCTATCATTAACTGATGGTCTTCCCGAATGCTGTAGTCCAGAAGGCTTCCGGTCTCTTTCAGCTGCCTATAATGTTATTTTCTTACGGCGGTTCTTCGTGAAATGCATGACCGTACCCACATCACACACGAAAATTTTGCTAGCGAGAAAACACTACTTTCTTCTGAACCATCCACATATTGCTTACTCGAATGGATATTCAGTCGCACTAACTTCGTGATAGAAAATTTGGTGAGTTTTTTTATTTGACACTTACTTCATGTGTCTGTTGTTTCATTTTATCACCATAATCTTTTGAAACCGCATCATGACTTCTGGGACACACTGAATATACATACACCTATATACAGTAGAGCGTCGATTATCCGAATCAATTGGGGACTGGGTTGTTCAGAAGATCGACGTTGCGGATAACCGATTACGTACGAAAAAATATATTAATTTATCCCATCTTGACATTTTTCTCCGTTGTGTGTCACTTCGCGTTGAATTTTCGTCGATGTTAAGCCTAACGAAGACTATTATACTGTATCGTTAAAATCATTTTTTTATTTTTACGAACAAAATAAATATATTGAAAAATATAAAAACAATAAAAAATTATACTTCAGAAGTTAATTTAGTATCAAAAACGTAAAATATTTGAGTAGCCCAAGACATAGCCAAAGATTGCAGCGCCATAGCACTGGCGAAAATTTAAATTTGCCGACTGGAATTCTTTCGGATAATCGACGCTCTACTGTATATATTTCCGGTTTTTACTCTTTTCATCCTATGGGCACCAACAGATCCGTTTTTTCCGTACTCATTGTGGGTTCGGTCACGCTCACAATGGGAATAGTGAGTGATGTCCGACACAGCCAGTTTGGAAAATCCACGAAAAATTTCTGCACGTACTTGCTCGTGACTTCTTCCGAGGATGTAATTTAAATGGCTTGAAAATCGTAAATTTAGTTAATATATATATATATATATATATATATATATTATATTCGATTTACAGAAAANTATTTCACTTTTCAGCCAAAACTACACATCGCACATGAATGGTGTTTGTATGTGGTAGTAGCCCCAAGTCTCCATTCGTGCACTATGGTGGTTGCGTCTCGATAGCTATAAGGGTGCGGGAGATATGGGTTTGAAAGTGGTTGAAAGTGAAAGATTTTCTATTTCGATTTTAAAAATTTTCGAATTCGAATTGGTTCGGTTA
Organism: Centruroides sculpturatus; assembly: GCF_000671375.1. Lineage (NCBI taxonomy): Eukaryota > Metazoa > Arthropoda > Arachnida > Scorpiones > Buthidae > Centruroides > Centruroides sculpturatus. Next base: position 335,632 of record NW_019384523.1, read on the forward strand.
TAGAACGATTGTAAACGTTCCAGAAAATTTATCAAATTGAAAATAGTTCGTTTGACTGGACGTAAAAATTCTCTAATTAGTCTGGAAACGGGGGACCTAATTCTTGCATTCTGTGAAAACGGGTAAGATTGGCTATAATGTAATTATCTTATTCTTCACTATCGTTACTTTTTGCCCACAAATAAAAACCCAGCGAAGCTGGTCCCTGCAGCTAGATTCTACAAGGTAGATTACTTAGAAAAACAGTCTTTTATATATACGGGGTGGGCCAACGAAAACGAAACGGCAGAGTTATCGTGTTCGTCCAAGCAAATAGCTCGGACAGGTCGATTTTATTCTCAAGGGGAAATATTTTATTTCCTTGCATATGCGGTTTAGCTTAAAAGGTTTTTTTATGTTTGTTAATAGTTTGTGTTACTTTTTTCCGAAATAAGTGTTTGTTTAGTTAATAAAAAATGAATGAGTTTTTAAAATATTTTGTTGTCTGTTGTATTCAAAATCACAAAAACTTTATTGCAGAAGATGTCCCCTTGATAATAAAATCGACCTGTCCGAGCGATTTGCTTGGACGAACACGATAACTCTGCCGTTTCGTTTCCGATGGACCACCCTGTATAAAAAAAAACTATATTGCATACAAATGTACGAACAAATAAAAACCCAGCGAAGCGGGTCCTTGCAGCTAGTTTAAAATATTTGTTTGTTTTGCTATATTTGTTTTATTACAATTCTTTATCTGTTGGGAAAAATCTACCTTGGAGTCTAGGTTTATACCGTTTCACGTAAAAAGTTTACCAATAAAATGTTTCACTATTTTGAATCATAAACTATGTATTTTTTTCAATATTCTGCAGTGATTTTAACAGAAACGTTATAAATGTGAAATAATATTTTAATAGTAAAGTTCATCTAAAAGAATATCACATCTATCATCTAGATTAGATAATTTAAAAGAATAATCTCAACAAATCTCACAATGGAATCGTGTCGTGTATCGAAAAGCTTAGTACAAACTACAAAGTAAACAAATTATTCTGCAGATCCGTATTTATCTCTGTGACTCTTTAATGCAGCACAGTACCATTCCAACTCTTTCGCCAATTTTTCCACACCAGTCTGTGCTTTATCGGTTAGCGGAGTGCCGTCCTCTTTAAATGCTTGATGAACGAAAGGAGTAGCGAATATGAACTGCGGAGTCACCATTCCTAGTTCACCTAAGAAGTATCTTAATTGCATTGCCGCTTGAGTTCCGCCGAAAGGACCTTAAATACAGACAGACGTTTAATGTAACAAAATTTATAAAGGAAATATATTTTAATAAAAAAAATACAAATTACCCATTGAATAACAGACAATGCTGCATGGTTTGCACTTGAAGGATTTAATAGGAAAATGGTCCATCATGTTGGCTAATGCAGGAGCAATACATCTATTATATTCGGCCGTAATAGCTACGTATCCATCTGCATCTTCAACGATTTTATTATATTTTACTAACCAATCTGGAGGGGTCTCGTTTGGAGCGTAAAAGTGCAATGGTTTTTTCAACATTGGAAATTCCATTTCGATAGGATCTGAAATTATGTAATTATCGTTTTAAAAAATTGAAAAAAAAGTTTCCAATAATAGAAAAGAATGACAACGAACTATTATCTCTCTGTTATTCTATAGCAGAAGAAAGTGTAGTGATCAGTCAAAATTTGACACACTGATATTGAATTTGAATAGTACGAACATCTTGCAACGTTGATATAAGCTAGTCCCTACAAATTTATCAATCGCTAGCCGAGAAACTCATCATCAGAGTCACAAGAGTACAGGCATACCTCGACTTGCGTCGTTTCGAGTTACGTCGTTCCCGATTATACGTCGTTTGTCAAAAAAGTATATGGAAAAATAAAAATCAAGTTTAAGTCATTTTATTCGACTTTACGTCTGTCCGCCACAAATATTGAAGTCGTAATATCACTAGAAAAGCGTTTAAAGCACATAAAATCATATTAAAATATATACATTTACAAGTATGTACTGTATTTACAGTACATGCATTCGTAAATTTAGATTACTTTTTTCTGTACTATATTAAAAACTAAAATTTATTTGTTTGTAAGCTTAAAATAGATTTTTATTAACCATATATTATTAAAAATGCATTAATAAATAAAATACAGAACCGGGAATAGTAATTTATGGTTTAGCCTAGTGACAAGTAGATTCGGAGACAAGTAAATTCGACTTACGTCGTTTTCCTGGAACCAATTACCGACGTAAGGCGAGGTATACCTGTATTATACACTCTTGATCGTGCAATACTATATATCCATATAAATATATAATAAAGAGTTAACACTTGGACCATTGAAACTCGCAATTTTACTTTTTCATGTAGCATTTATTCTACTTTTTGCCGTTTCATAATTCAAACCAGGCACTTAATTAAGAATGTCTTTTGGCGCCCCTTGGGTGACCGAGGCCGCATGCGGTGCACATTCTGATACTCGCTTGCGGAAGCCCTGAATACTCCAGGTAGCCAAAAACGAAAAAAAAAAAAACCTTACAAAATTAAGTGGTGTGTCGACGTCCATTTTGCATTATGTATCAGGACTGGATAAACCAAAAGTTTTGAATTTTGGCAGGAATATTTCTATATACTACGTAACTAGCCAAGGAAACAAGTGCACAGGCACATGGACCGGGACATAGAGGGGACTCGTAATGAAACTGACAAAAAATTGTTAAATATACTGAAATATTACTTTCGTTTTCATTAATAAATGCACGTAAATGATCTATCTTTCTTGTGTACACAAAAATTATTTATAGATAATTGTATTATCATATTTGTTTTATCATCATCTCTCTCCCAAAAATTTAAGCATTGCAAAGATAAAACCTGCTGAAGGCAGATGAAAAGCTAGTTCTTTCTTCTTTTTTCTTTCCTATTAATATGGAGACACTAGCCTACTGGCTTTTTCTCCGAATCACTCCGCCTTGAATTAGATAAAGCGGTTGGTACAGTGAACAAAACGCTCCAAGATTTCGATATGTTGGCGAGGAGGAAGGTCGGTATGAGGCCAGTATATCGGAGTTAAGCTACGAACGATCGTGAGGTCCAAGGTTAAAAGGCGGCTTAGCTCTTGGCGGGCCCGTGTGTATTGCGGGCAGACAAGCCAATAGTGTACGGAAGTTTCTGGCGAGGCGCATTGGCGTCGAGAATAGAGGAAGTTGTTCGGGAGGGGCCGTATCTGTTCGAAGTCTAGCCAATAGGGTTTCCGTGTGGCGAGACGTGGCGTGTGGTATATCCAAGGGGCGAAAGGTCGGAGATGGTCCGACCTTTTTCCCGAAGAATGGTAGACCAGGTATCGGTGTAGTTGCGGATGATCGATTCCCGCATCTGGCGTATGAGGTCACGTGCCATGAGAGGTCTCCACCAGGAGCCGATGGGAGTGTCATGGTTAGCGGCNAAAACAATAAATTAATCCTTTTAAGCTTTTATATTACTGTATTTAAATTTTATGTAGTGTAATTGAAAATTAGCGGATTTCCTGGTGGTTTTAACCTCCTGTTCGAGTTCAGAGAAAACAATGCAATAGCTCTTGCCAGTTTTTAAAATTCTTTTAATATCGATTTTAAGTATAATCTACAAAAGTATATAAGTCGGCCTATTTTTATTGATTACCATTGCTTAATATTATCTTATAGAAATAGAATTATTTAAGAAGGGAAATCATATTAATGTCAGTTAATTAATTAGTAGACTATATATTGCGATACAAATGTGTAGTTGATAGAAAACTTTATTTATTTTGCTCACAAATTATTATACAAATAATCAAACGACTTATTACGAAATACAATCTTTGATTATTAAAACAGCATCAATTTGTACGTAGAGAAAGGTAAATTTTATCGAGAGACGTCATCTATTTTACTATTATACACCCTATATAACTGTTTATATGTCAAATTTGATTTTATAAAATAAAAATTTCGTTTATTAAATTTTATATTTTCAGGACTTAATTAATTAAAACTTACCGAAAACGGTGATATTATGGCCTCGCTCTTCAAGATTTTTTTTAATGAAAGGAGCAATTCGTGCAACATTACGCCCCTCTCTCACACTACCTAGAAACAAAATTAACTTGTAACCCATTTCATACGACTATAATCACACTTTTGCCTGTTACTGCTGAGACGATGTGACTGGACACAACGTTGGCACATCGCTGACGTTGTTACAGGTACGATTACATAATCTGCAAAGTGCCAACTCTGACCGATAGAGAGCGTTAGAATGAGTCACTAGGTCAGACGGTGCCAATTTAGCGAAAAAGTCGCTATATTTGGCGAGTTTTTGCTTTAGTTAGCACCCTTTTTTTTTTGAAATTTAGCGACGGAGATTTTTCTTAGAGATATTTTAGTAAATTTAGCTACATTTTAGAGATTTTCCAAGAAATCAAAAAATTTAATAAATTTATTAATTTATATTATCTTTAATGTGCAATAATTATGTGCATGAGTCGCAAATCTTATTTTTAATAAGTGGCAACACTAATCAGAGCTCAAGTTTTCATATCATGACCAAATATGGTAAATATTTTTAAAGGGGACGGAGCTTAGTGGGTATTATCGTCGCGACTATCGGTAACAGGTCCAATCCTGATTCAAATAGTTTATCAAACTTTAAGAAAATTGACAGTGATCTCCATTCAAAATTTCGGAATCCTTATATAAGTTACCTATCCCGCATCGTGAGTAACCAAGTGCATTAATATAGTGTCATTTTGTGATAATATTATTTACTATTATTTATTGGTATTGCAATTTATTATTTATTACCCTGACATCAGTGAAAATGTCAAATGAAAGAAAATACACTCAAAAATTTCGAATAGAATGGCTTCGTGACGATAGGTTTAAAAACTGGTTGCAGAAAATAGAAGGAGAAAATACAAAGTGTCGCTGTAAATATTGTAACTGCATTTTGATAGCAAAAGTAAGTGATTTAGAAAAGCATAGGAAAACTCAAAAACATATAAAAGCCGAGCCATCGTTTAGCATTCAGCGGAGTGCAAATATTCTTCCATTTATGAAAAGTTCAAATGTTCATAGAACAGAGGGAAATATGGCGCTTTTTATAGCAGAAAGTTGTCCTATTAGTCATGTAGACAAACTAACTAAATTCTGTACAACAAATTTTTCAGATAGCAAAAGTTGTAATAATCTGACTCTTGGACGAACAAAATGTTCAGCCATAATTTCAAATGTTTTAGCACCACATTTTAAAGAAAATTTAATAGTTGATATAGGTGATAGCAACTATAGTTTACTAATTGACGAAAGTAATGACATTTCAGTTTCCAAGCTTTTAGGTATTGTAATTAGATATTACTCTCAAAATAGAAAATGCATAACCACAACTTTTTTAGATTTAGTACCACTTAAAGAGTGCAATGCTGATGCAATTTGTGAATACAGCAGCATGCCGTCTGACTCAGACGGCATGCTGCTGTAAAGCTTACAAGTCTCTATCTAACACTCAATAGAGAGGTTGAGGCCGACGTTTTCATCGCGAAAACGTGTACGTCGTACGTTCAGCGCCGCTTTCCTGTACGCCTAGAAGTTTGACAATGGTGTTTGGATAGTCAGTGTAATCATGCTCGACATTCCAAACAATTTTATAGTTTTTACGTGTATGTCATTTTGTCCATAGTATACGGATAAAATGGAGTTTGGATGATCTCAATTAAACTAACAATATTTTTTTTTCTATTATTTTAATATTGTAAATGTTTAGTATATTTGATAGGTAAAGAACCAAAGATGATTGGTGTAGAATATGACAGTGCTGTGATTTACCAATAAAGGGTTATGAACCTAAAATAAAACCGTATGTCATTTTGTATGTATTTCCCCTACATGTGTAGTTTGTGGAACAAAAGAACTAAAAATGGAATATACTCAATATGTTTTAGTTTGAATATGATTTACAATAAAAAATATAACAGATAAATACTTAATATTATGTGCTTATTAATGATTATAACTAAAAAACGCTTTAATTCTGAATAAATATAATGGGATTTTATAAAGAACATTGGTAAAATAGGCTATAGTCTACACGTAATGTGTATTTAAATGATTAGTAAGCCAGTCTATAAACAGCGTAAATTTGATTATTTTTCATCTACATTCATAAATAAAATTTTGAAATTACAGTTAAATACGTTATACTTCTGTATAAAATTAATAAATGCTGGAATTTCAACATTGACTGAAGTAATGGATAAAATAAAAAGGCTTAATACTAATTGCAACCAGTCTCGAATTAATATTGATAGTAATATAAACAATATTTCCATGCTTTAGGTTGAAATGAAGGTTGTTTTGTAAATAAACGGTCGATCGCGATCTGCCTATTGACAAAATTACACATAGAAATCTATTGCACTTAAAGTTAAGTACAATGTATTTCTATGTTTACTGAAGATTTGACCTTAACACCATTTGTTGATCAGAATAAATAATTTATTTGTTACTAATTAATTATTGAAAGGTAGGAAGGCGAGTTGGCAGACTATCTAACCATAAATATAGACACTTGTTTTTATATACTGAGAGTTAGAATAAGGTAGAATCTTTGTTAGTTCTTCACTCCGTATAGTTTACTTACGGTTTTAAAAAGTAGCTATTAGCTTATTGTTTTCAAGAATATCTGTTATAATCTGTCTTACAGATAAAGTTTCTCTAAGTAAACAGAGAAGCGCTATGTTGTTTCGAGTAAGGTTACATTTAAGCATGGAGGGAAAAGATTTCGTGCTAGAAATAATGTAGTAGTAGTTTTACATCCGATTCGATATGTGTTACGTTTCATACGCCAAGGACAGCCTGAAAGTATAAAATGATATTGATAGTAATGAAAATATACAGGTTTAACACTCTTTATACATACAGTAAATTGTACATTTATAACATATTTTATAAATTAATTATCTCAAATATAATGTATATTTAGTAAAAATGTTTTTGAAAAATATTTTTAGTTTGTCATTTTAACTAAATTAAATTAAATTAAAATAAATTTAAAGGCTGAGATGTGACTTTTTAACGAATTCTTATTGTGTTCATTAAAAAAACCTCGTCCTTTTACAAACCTGTTTTAATAATTTAGCCACAGGATATTTTTTTAAATATTAATTTGCAGTACATAATATAAATGATTGTAAAATATTAATATATATTTAATTTATATTAAATTATATAAATGTAATGTTTAATATAAATTATATTATGATTTATATTAAAAATTAAAGGCATATACGCGATTAATATTGACTAATGTAGGTTATAAGCACGAGCATATGAATATCCTTTGCTTTCTGCTTTCTTTGGTTTTTTTTATCTCGCTTTTCCCGAATTTTTCCCACTGTTTTGCCAGAATTTGGGAGGGTAGTTGCCCTCTAATCCTCCGACTTGTATGTCCGTGATTAAAAGAATATATTTTCGGTAATCTGATATCTGATAAACGAAACATCACACTGAATAACTAGTATAAATACCAGAGACCATACAAAAGTATATTAAATGTTTTCTAACATACCGTTATTTAATGAGCTTTTGCTCTTTTACGAAAGGATGATTAGCATCCTCTGTTGATAGTAATTTTCAGTTTTGGAGTTTTAAGAGTTTTAACTTTTCAGTTTTTGAAGTAGTATTTATTTTATTTGTTGAACAAAAAGCTAATAGAATTTATTCAAACTTGCATTTTCGCTCTCGAAATTATACTTTCGTTGTCATTGGATATTTAAACATTAAAAAATTCTTGCTTTATTTTAGTGTTTTGTTTAAAAGTCTATTAATACATAAATTTAAATCTATTTAAAACAAGCAATTATTTATTGTGACATCGTCACAATGCCGGGCTGAAATTTTTAATTTTAATTTATTTAATTTAAAATATATGCTTTCCATCTCAAATTAGTAGTGGCTTGCTCTTGTACAGTACATCATACTTTTAGTTTAACAGTAGAGTCCAGCTTGACACCTTTCAGCGAAAAATTTTTGAATTGAAATAACTTAACTTTCATTCTATACCGGAACTTCGTGTATAGTTAATCGGGGTCTCCTGCCCTAAGCTAAAGCTATTCACATCTGGTCTCGTCTTTCACCTATGTAACTCCGTTCAGACGGACAGACGGAAGACCAACGACAGTGATAATTTATAGGTCTACAATTTTTTTCAAATTGCAGCCCAATTTATTGCTAGATCTTCTTTACACATGAGATAAATTGTGTTTTAGCAACAAGGAATTTTAAAAATAATAGATATTTTCCCCCCTCAATAATACAGTAGAGCGTCGTTTATCCGAATCAATTGGGGACTGGGGTTGTTCGGATAACTTATTTTTCNGCCCAATTTATTGCTAGATCTTCTTTACACATGAGATAAATTGTGTTTTAGCAACAAGGAATTTTAAAAATAATAGATATTTTCCCCCCTCAATAATGATGGGGGAAATATCTACAGTAGAGCGTCGTTTATCCGAATCAATTGGGGACTGGGGTTGTTCGGATAACTTATTTTCGGATAACCGACTATGTACGAAAAAATATAATAACCTATTTCATGTTGAAATTTTTTTCTGTTGCGTGTCGTTTCGACTTGAATTTTCGTCGATGTTAAGCCTAACGTAAACTTTTTAAAATAATAATCGTGGCTATTGTATCGTTAAAAATTATTTCTTTATTTTTTACAAACAAAATAAATATATTGAAAAATATAAAAACAAAAAAATTATACTTTAGAAGTTAATATAGTATCAAATTGAAAAATATGAAAACAAAAAAATTATACTTTAGAAGTTAATATAGTAAACGTTCGATTCAGCATGACACACAGTCCTCAGAAAAACACCACACAAAAGTACCAGTGCTGCCAGCTAAAACACATACACAAATAAAAAAAATATTAGATTAGCCCAAGACATAGCCAAAGATTGCAGCGCCACAGCACTAGCGAAAATTTAAATTTGCTGACTAGAATGCTTTCGGATAACCGGCTTTCGGATAAACGACGCTCTACTGTACTAATAAAGTTTCATTCAATTCCAACACCTCCTTCTTGGTGTATAAATGTTGTCAATAAGTATGTTTTAGAGTAATATTTTTTTTACAAATAGTAAGGAGTTTATATTTTCTACTTCAATAATCTATTTTCTTTCGTGACGGGACTACTACATCAGTTTATAAGTGACGCAAATAAGCAAAATCAAATTAAATTAGTGAAAATGTCCTATTTATCCTAGTAGACAGACCAGTGGATAGAAATTATATTTTATTCGTAAGATATTTTATTAAATTTAATATTCGATTTATTCGAATTGTTTGATTTTAAATATATAATTAATATCTAATATATTAGAATAAATTTTTAAAACTCTGCCCTTTGAGCACTAAGAGTATCTTTTTACCAAGTTCATTATGGGTTCGGCCAGGGCCACAATTGGGCGGCCTGGTAGCGAAGGATGGACCTGACATATCTGGGGAACTACCCTCCGAAAAATTCCTAGGGTTTTATCGATCGTCCGGATTCGATTCCGAGTCTCCCACAGCGGTGAGTTGCTACTCTAACACTTGGCATTCTAGTCGCCCTTTACTTTTCATTCATGAGCATTTTTATAATATTGAAAATTCGATATGAATTATGTTTTACAAGAGAAATCTCTAAGTTGTAAAATCATAGTTTTAAACACATTGTAAATTTTGATGGGAACAATTAAATTCGATGAAAGTCGGTACCGATTCTACCGACTAGATATTTCTTATACTTTTTATTGGGCTGCAATTTGATAAGATTGTAGACCTATAAATTCACTGTCATCCGTCCGTCTGTCTGTCATTCCTTAATTTAGTGAACGGAGTTAGATAGATAAAAGTCGAGACCAGATGTGGAAACCATAGGGGCAGTAAGCCCCGATTAACTATATACGTACTCCCGATATAGATAGGAAGTTATGTTATTTCAATTCAAAATTTTTTGTTGAAAAGTGTTAGATGACTGGCAGGACGCTATTATTAAAAAACCGTATGATATATGGAGGAAAAGACTACTAATTTGAGGTGGAGAGCACATATTTTAAATTAAATAAATTAAAAATATGATTAAAAATTGCAGACCTATGGAGTTAAGTGTAATAGTCTTCAGGCCCGTGCGCAAATTTTTAAAAGGGTGAAGTTAAAAAACAATTTATTTTTTCATAACGTATTCATTAATTTTTATACTACAATAGACTGAGACGAAATTGAATAGGTACTGTACAAATAAATATAACTTATCTACAATATACTGCTTAATTTTACTTTTACCTTGATAGTGTTTATATCAATATTTAAAAAAAAAAAAAACAGATTTTGTGGAGATTTTGTCTACTACAGTTAATAATTGCTTACTAGTGGCCGGGTTTATCCACTCGGCCACTAGTGGGCAAATATTAACTGTAGTAGACAAGTTAAAAATTTCATATTGAAATAAATACTACGTTTATCACTAAACATTGAATACCAGTTTGCGCGTAACCAATGGGCTGGCCATATGGAGCTTTTCGTGTTTTCTTCAAGTTTATAAACCCAAACAAGGCCAATTTTCCATTGAAAGTTCTTCCGGAAAGTCTTCGAATCAGTTAATATTTATAGAAGCTAATAGAATGTCACGATGCATGTCAGCTAAAATGAAGATAAATATTAGCTTCGTTAAGCTAATATTTATTTTCTAGAAAGTTTGTTCTGTCTATTACATTAAACAGGGCCGCTATTTTGGCGCCTGAAGCAAACCTGAGAATGGTTCCTATGTAAAATAAATGTAGTGTTTTCGACAAAACACTACATTTATTTTGGTATTGCTGTTTCAAAATTTTTTTAGTAGTTACAATACAATACAATAAAAATTTTATTTTACAGAAAAACGAAAAAATTATAATACGAATTAACAATTTGCAACAAACATTTTTCAGATACAACAAAGAAGAAAAATATTTTTGAAGTAAACAACACAATTCAATTTGAAACAAAATAATAACAACAATAAATACAAATTGCTCTCTTTACGAAATTATCAGCATAGTGAAACTCGGAAATAGGAAGAAAGAGTACATCAAATAAACGATCACTATAACTGACAAAATTCATTAGCATTGATAAAAATTTCAGTTATTTCGAGGCGTGAAAGAGAAGATAAATTCACTAAACTCCGTGTGAGATAAGAGTTTCTATTATTGATAAATGAACGTAGTCAATATTTAATTAAGTACTTTGTTTTCTTCACATTTTCGAGAGGATTTTATTTTATATAAATGTTTTTATTTAGTCTTTAACATTTTGAGATCTTTAGTACCAAAATGCTTTCGCTTTCGTTGCCTCACTGCGTCATCTAGCGAAACGATTTGATACCAAAGCATCACTTTTCCAAGTATTTTATTTAAAAAACTAAAGCTTTGAACAAGACGATTTTTCGGTAAAAATTATAATAGAAAAATTTGTAATTCATAACAATAGAATTATTCTTAATGATAAATTATTTGTATAATAAAAAATTTCTATATTTTTATACATAAAAAATGAAATACTTTTACAAAAATAAATTATTGTTCTAGAATAATTATGTGAGGCTACTACATTAATCACATAATATATACTACAAATTGTTTAATCTTCCGATCGATTACGATACAATTGCGTTTCAAGTCTCAGTGTTGAGTAATTTCAGAGAGGGACCAAGAACCCTGGAACCCTCAAAAGTAAAGGGAAAACAACACTAGTAAATTTTTCAAAAATTTTTTCTTAATTAAAATTCATTTTTTTTAATGTATGTTATGTCGTTTTTTCTATTACTCGTGAATTAGCGGTCACATAAAGTAGGAATTTTATTGAATTCGCTTTAAAAATTTTTTTATCCGTTCAACTGGGCTCCCAAAAATTAAATTTTATTTAAGCTACTGAGTGAATTTCCCATACAATTTACACACGTACATGTAATATAATGTCAATAAAAGTTCAATGATTATATATCTGGGTCAATTTAAAATTGTGCTGAGTTATTATGAACTTCACCTAACGGAATCTGTCAGTATTAAATATGAGATGGGAAATAAAACTTGACTCAACCTATCGATGAAAAAAAAAAACAAAAATTTGATTTGAATTCTTTTTGCTATTGAATATTCTACATCTTACGCTATCGGTTGATACCTTTGTACGACTCCTATAATTCCCAGATTTTCAGATTTCTCATCATTTAATTTGTTTTTTCTTCTATGACCCACCAATAACCGAATAGTTAGAACTACTGAACACTGGAAGTTCGTGCCTGATCAACAGGCTAGCCGTATGAAATTTTCCGTGTTTTTTTTTCACGTGTCTGACATCTGAATGGGAGTCAGTTTCCCATAGCAGGTCCCCTGGAGGCACTTTTTTTTTTGACAGAAATGGATATCCGAAATGTTCCGTTGCCTTACCTATCAATCTACCCGCCTTCAAATCTATAGTATAAAAATCAGGGCTGTGGAGTCGTGTAAAAATCTACCGACCCCGACTCCGACCAGGGAGGACTTGTTAAACAAATATTTTTATTTTAACTTTAATTTTGTTATCCGTAAAACTTTCCCGTGATAAAAATAAGTATCTAATTTAAAAATAAAATAAAAGCCTAGAGTTGAATATCTTCGTCAGACAAAATTATTCCTAAATTTAAAAGTCGTATTTTGCCATTCTGTACGGTTATTCCCAACGACATATGACTACCAGACCCCGAACCGGGCCGCCATCTTTGAAGCGAATTGAACGCGCTTCCGCCATGACACTTAAAAGGCATAAACCTGCTGGATATACATAATACAGATATGACCGTTTATTACATAAATATACAATTGTTATCACACGATGCTTTTGCTAAACTGTGGCTTTAACTCAAACTGTCTTAGTCCTAAAACACCAGTCCTAACAAATAGTGCTAACACAGAAAACCACAGCTGTGCCCTAGCGCCTACGTCCTAACGTGAAAATCTGTTTTTCTCTGGATTGTCGAAATACTGATACTTTTTTTGATATGTGGAGCAACGCTATTAAGGGAAAACTCTGTTAATTTTAGGGAAATTTCAGGTGTGTTCAGAGGGTTAACACGGTAGAAGGTTGACTACCTCTTCCTCGCAGCTATCACTTAGTGCACAATTCTGGTGAACTTCGCTGTATACGTTCTCGTTTCTCCGCGTTTTTTAAATGATTTATGCATGCTAAACTTGTAAACTTTTTGTTAAATTCAAGTTAAAATGCTTTTATATATGCAATCCTGGAAAAAAGTTTGAAACCGTCTGGTTTTCAAACTTCCCATTAAAATTAATTGATATCCTGTAAATATGTTGTTGTTTAAGTATTAAAATAACCATAAACAAATATGAAGTAAAAATTTATTTTCGTATTTCAAAAAAAAAAAAAAAAATCATATACAACAAATTATTCCTTGCAATTTGCCTGAAAAAGTTTGAGACCACGATTTAAAAAAAAGCCACAAAAACAAAACATAGTGGGAAAAACAATGTTTAATACTTGGTACAGGATTCCTCTCCTTCCCAATTCATCACCAAACGATTATTGATGCTAATGTCTGAAATTCCATTTAATCGATGCAAGATGTGTGATTACCAGAGCCCCTTCGGCCGCCAATTTAAAGTCTTTTAATCTTTAAAATTGGCGTTTCCACTTCCCGGGACGAGGACCCAGGGGTTGGATTTGTGGGAAGCGTGTGTTCGGGTTGTTTCATTGTGTCGAATTACACAGAACGAGGCGCTTGACGTGTAAGTGCGTGAGTGCGAGAATTCGAGTAAAGGTTAAACGGTGTATATCTTCGTGTACAGTGGTGTTATGTCCGTGCGTGTGTGTGTATGTGTGTGATCGAAGAACATCTTCGGCATGTCTATAAACAGAAAACAGTAAATTACGATACGAGAATAAGATGTGTTAAGAAATGAAACGAAAGAGTTCTTACCATCGGAAAATATTCACTTGTACGATAAATGGTCACTTGGTCCTCTTCGTGGTAAAGTTGGGGAGGGAGATTCTTCTCCCTCCCAAATGTTCCTACAAAACACAAAGGCAGTGAGAAAACGAGAAGTTTATTCATTTATTACCTAAGGTCAAGATTATTACCTTAATCAGACAGCCTTTCTTCCCGAACAGTGTTATGAGAAGAGCGAAGGGTTCGTTAGGCTAGCCTAGGCTAACCTAACCAACCCTAACCGGAAGCTCAATCCTCATAACAGCTGTTTGGGAAGAAAGGTCGGCCGAATGTCGCGTCCGGTGAAGAAACGTGTCAAGTCCGTGGGTCACGTCCGGGTAAGAAAGGTCACGTCCGTTAAAAAGTGTCATGTCCGGGTAAAAAGTGTCGAATCCGGTAAGAAAGTCGCATCCGGGTGAAGAAGAGGAAATCGAAGAAGATCACCGCCTAGGCCAAGGCAACCGCAGCCGTCCGCAGCAACTAAACCACGGACAGCACGGTCCCTCGACTTCGGGGGCTCTCTCCTCCGACTCCTCCCCGTCCAGACTTCGGCCAGGCGGTGGCGTCGCCGTCGCGGACGAACGGGCAGAACGCGACCAAACAGAAAGTGTCAGCTCGGACGAGCTGTCACTTTCGACATCCTCCACAGCAAGGTCTGTGGCCGGATGACCCCCGAAGACCTCGGCCAAGCGCACTGGACCCAGGGTGTAGCGTCGCATCATCCCGACTCCGGGAGGATGCCACGCCACGCGCACTTGGCGAAGGCCTTCTTCACCCGCTGCCTGTCGCTCCTCGAACGGCACGGAACGACAGACTCGTTCCGCGTCGTCCGAGGAACCCTCTCCCTCCGGCGCCACCGCCTGCCTCCGCCGGAACCGCCTCCAACAACGCACCAACGTCTTCATCCTGTAAAAAAGAAAATTTGCAATTAGTCCAGTGAAAACAAAAGCTTAAATTAATGCTTAAATTCTTCCGAGTAAAAGCAAACCGCCTTTTTAAATCTAAAAGATTCGAATCCGACTATCGAACGATGTGCCGAGATGTCTTCTGGGACCGATTCTCCAAGTAATATTAAATCAATTCTTACGTCTAGGGTCAATATGGACTAAGACTTACCTAAAAAATCTTGAATCCTCTCCGCAAAAGTCCACAAACCGCAAAAAAAGCAACGCAATCCAAGAGCAGAACAAAAGCACGTCCGAAAGCAACAAGAAACACAATCGAACTGCGATTCGTCATGCGTGACGTATTTCGAACAAACGTTAAAAAACGCGTCAACAATGTTCGAATTTCGTAAAAAATCAATTTTTTTATTTTTTTTTAATTAATTAATTTATAATTATTTTTCTTTTTTAAATTATATTAATAATTTAATGAATTAAATAAATAAATCATCTTCTGCATTTACATGGTGCAGAATGTCGACCGTGGATCTTTTTAAATTCTACGTCTCCAGGCTTGACCATCTCCGAAATTCGTTGGAATAAATGTTTTTCGTCCATTTTCGACCATGGCATGAAATAAATGAAATTCTTAGGATTCCTCGGTCGCCGCGGGTTTCGCCTATTAATGCAACATTAATATTAAAAATAGCGAAAAACCTTTATAATACGGCCGAACGAAAATTAAGTCGGACACAGAGGATAAACAGACTGAGCTAGGGGGAAACGACCATTCTTTCTCCTTGAATTTCTGACTTTTTAAACGATCTCTCCCCTAAGTTCTTAATGTCATCGCTTAATCAATTTGACACGTCCGCAAGTGTTGATCCAACTTTGAAACTTTCGCTCGTACCTCTCGTGCCATGATATTTTATTTCCTGACTTACAACGCGACAATTTTGCTACATTTATTTCTAAATTTTGTCATTGTCTTAACCTCGAGAACGGAATTATATGAAATCCGAGACCAGATGTAGAAACTTTAAGGAGGCCCCAATTAACTATATATGATCTTCCGATTCAAACCGAAAGTCTCGTTTTTTTCAATTCAAAACGTCAGTTAACGGAAAAGTGTGATGTACAGGGGCATTTAATTCAAAATATAATTAAGAATTGCAGTCCGGCATTGCTAGTAGTTATCGTTTGTTTGTGAAAATTTTTACGATGAAAACTAAATTTTTATCTTTGTCGTGTTATGAAGCAGAATATCGAAGTTAAAATCCTTCTGAGAGGTAAAAAGGAGTTAATAATAGCAAGAAAAGACATTTTCCTGTCAAAAATAAACAAAGAAAACATGCCAGTAAGTGCAGGAGACTGATATGTAGAAAATACACCATTAAGATGTGTACAGATTGTGCACTACATCCATCATTGTGACTAACAAAAGTATATTAAGACGAACTATTTTTTTTCGTTGATTAATTTATTATATTCTATCANTCTGCATTTACATGGTGCAGAATGTCGACCGTGGAGAGGTAAAAGACGATCTTTTCAAAATTCTACGTCTCGAGGCTTGACCATTTCCGAAATTCGTTCGAATAAATATCTTTTTCGTCCATTTTCGATCATGGCATGAAATAAATCAAATTCTTAGGATTTCTCGGTCGCCGTCGGGGTTTCGGGTTTCGCCTATTAACATCAAACTGGATAAAGTTAATATTAAAAATACCGAAAAACCTTTATAATACGGCCGAACGAAAATTAAGTCTCGACACAGAGGATAAACATACTGAACTAGGGGGAAACGGCCATTCTTTCTCCTTGAATTTCTGACTTTTTAAAGGATCTCTCCCCTAAATTCTTAATGTGATCGCTTAATCGATTTGACACGTCTGCAAGTGTTGATCCAACTTTGAAACTTTCGCGCGTACCTCTCATGTTATGATATTTTATTTCCTGATTTACAACGCGACAATTTTGCTTTGGGAGGAATGCTACATTTATTTCCAAATTTTGTCATTGTCGTCCGTCTGCATGTCTTAACCTCGAGAACGGAATTATATGAAATCCGAGACCAGATGTGGAAACTTTAGAGACAGGAGGCCCCAATTAACTATATATGATCTTCCGATTCAAACCGAAAGTCTCGTTTTTTTCAATTCAAAACGTCAGTTAACGGAAAAGTGTGATGTACAGGGGCATTTAATTCAAAATATAATTAAGAATTGCAGTCCGGCATTGCTAGTAGTTATCGTTTGTTTGTGAAAATTTTTACGATGAAAACTAAATTTTTATCTTTGTCGTGTTATGAAGCAGAATATCGAAGTTAAAATCCTTCTGAGAGGTAAAAAGGAGTTAATAATAGCAAGAAAAGACATTTTCCTGTCAAAAATAAACAAAGAAAACATGCCAGTAAGTGCAGGAGACTGATATGTAGAAAATACACCATTAAGATGTGTACAGATTGTGCACTACATCCATCATTGTGGACTAACAAAAGTATATTAAGACGAACTATTTTTTTTCGTTGATTAATTTATTATATTCTATCTCTGTTATAAACTGAATTACTTCTTAAAAAGAATCGCTACTATTAAGTCAGTATTAATGGAAGCTCTTAAATAAGATTTAATAATTTTAATAGCGGAAAATAAACACTCTACCGAAACTTGGGTTGATGGCAATGCTGTGACGGTCAATGCTGTATCTTGGATAATGTCTGCAGTATCACCGTTTTAACATCCAAATTTGAAGAACGGTCATGTGATTTACTTTTTCCAATGCATTGTAAAAATTATGTTTAACAAACGAACTTAAGTTAATATTTGCAATATGTTTACAAATAAGATTGGGTCAATCAAAATAGAAATGAACGTTTATCTGACAGATGAGTCGTAACTTTTATGAGATATGCAAAGTTTTATTTGATAAAATTATCTCATCATCACGGTGTTAACTTTATAAAGTTGCAAAAGTAAATTTTTTATATACATTAAATAATTTAAAATTTTTAAATATTATATGCTGCAATTAAAATATACATTCAATAATAATAAAATTATAATTAAAATATTTGAAAAATTCAAAGGATTGACAACTCTTATGACTCTCCAGTGGCGAACGGTTCCGTTCCCTAAACACTGGCAGCCGATTGCAGAGACAACGTTTAGAAACTTTTTTTTTTAACTCTTTCTGCCCTGTGGGCACTAAGAGGGCCTCATTTTGCAAGCCCATTACGGGTTCGGCCATGCCCACAATGGGGCTGCCGGGTGGTGAGGGACGGGGCCCGACATACCAACCCCCGAAAAATTATTGGGGATTTTTCGACCCGTTCGGATTCGAACCCGGGTCCCCCAGAGCGGTAGGCTGCCACCTTGACCGCTCGGCCATCCGGCCGCTACGTTAGAGACTGACGGCGGTTTACAGATCGGGTAGACCGCTGTTCAGAAAAATTTCATTGCCCAGACGGCGTTTGTCGCCTGCCACAATGTACACAGCGATTAGAAACATGTTGTTTGACCTATTTTCAAGACTCACGCGACAGTAGGTTTAGAGGGCTTTTCAATTCGAGTGGTAGCTTTGTTCGTGGAAAAGTTTAGATAAAAACAGATATCGTTCCTTTGATAAATGTTGTAAACGGTACGAATCGACAAAATTATTCATTAATTAATTGCTTGGAGCAATATTAACAAAATTAAATACTTTAAATTGTTTTAAATGTTCCAATTTCGATATTCAAATGGGTGAAGACTTAAAACTTCAATTAATTTAAATCAGATGCATTTATTTACAATTCGAGTATCGTGTCGGTTATAAAACGTTAACGCATTTTGGAGTCATTGTACTGTTAAACAAAGGAGACAATTTTAATTATTACAGAAATCTGTTTATAGATATAAAAAATGTAATATTAATAATAAAATATTTAAAATTATTCATTTCGATAGTTACGAAGGGAGACAGTAATAAGATGTCGAAATAATTTCTTAAAAATCTATTCCGAAGACGAACTTCGAATTCGGTATAAATTTTCTAAATATGGATTTGTTCGTATTTTAAACCGTATTGGCGACGAAATTAAATATCGAAATGGAAAAGGATTGTCATTAATTGCTGAACAATGGTTTTCACGGCCTTAAGATTTTATTTCTGGAAGCTTTCCGAATATAGCTGGCGACCATTTCTGACGTCACAAACAAATAACCCGATTGGCCGAATGACTCCTAAAACAGGGGTGTAATAGAGAAAAAAGTAAGAGCCAATGTTTTGCCGATGTTCGTTTAGAGGGCGTTCAGAAATAGACGATCGTCGTCTTTGCAACGCATTTTAAACCGCGGTTCAGCCAGCCAACGTCTATAGGCCGTTCTGTTGATAAACGTCGTTCAACGTAAACTCTGACTCTGCAATCGGCTGTGGGTGTTCGGCCGTGGGTTTGCGCCTCGCCAGGACGGGCTGGCTAGGTAGAGAGAAGCGAGTGGGGATTCGATTCCGGGTCTCCCAGAGCGGTAGGCTCTCACTACTACTTTGACCGCTCGGCCATCTGGCCAGCGGTCAAAGTTCACGTGGCCGTCCGGAATCCCAATTTATGTGATTTGAATAAATATTGTTTATTTTCCAATTAATTTAAGTGTGGAGGTGCATTTTGAAACGGATCCGGACTTAGTTTACTTTACAAAATCATTACTCGGAATTAGACAGATTTAGGTTTAAATTTATTGAAAGCTTTGTTTGAATAGTTTGTATCGGAAATAAGTGTGCAAAGCGAGAGCCGACTTAGGTGTTCAAGGAGGGCGAAACCGTCCTAGTAAATAAATACTGTATGTCCTTTGCTAAATTTTGTTCGTTAGATAACGAATAGTTACGCAAGTCATTTAAAAATTTTCAATATTGTTCAAATATTTGTTAAATAAATATTTACAGGTGATAAATAATTTTCGTAATCGAGGCATTTTTTCACAAATTCTAAATTTATCATTTTCATATTTATGATTGTGTGACCGCAGAATCGGCACCTCTTTGGCGCCCTGTCAGGATGACACCACTGTGTCTTGTAACAGACACAGAAAAATTTTATTGGCCGTTACTTTTGGTTACGCGAACGGTCGCGTTGTGGACTTTTAGTTCCGGGATGAAGGCGTAAAGAGAGAATCAGAGGAATTACACTCTACATAATCTATACATAATGCCCGTTTATTATTCTTTTTAAGCTAAATACAATCGATTCAGTTAACATATCTATTTTCTTCCCGATTACACGTATTCATGAGAGAGAGAGAGAGAGAGAGAGAGCTCACATGTGTTTCGCGTGAGGATAAATACCTTGCTTTAAGTTGTCGAATAGTCGTTAGTCTTCGAGTCTCTATGTGGCACCAAGTTCTTTCGAACGTTGAAAGTTGGGTCTGATATGACACAAAGTTCTTCCGAACGTTGATACTTGGGTTCGATATGACGCAAAGTTCTTTCGAACGGCGGCGATTAGAATAGTAGCGGCTAATCCGTGCACGTAAATCCACAGTTCACACCAAACTCCGGAGACTGACTCTTACGCATCGACCCCCCCTTTTATAAAGGGGGTATCGTTGGGTTTTTCCCACTGCCTTATTAGGACTGTTTTTTCACCACTGACCAATAGAGGTTTTCTTTTGTCTTTTCGTAGATTCCGGGTGACACATTCGATGTATCATCCTCAACACGGGATTAAGTTCGTGGGAAAAAAGTTTTATGTTCTTTTTATATGTTGGATCGTTGTTTATTTCTCTAAACTGTTCCTCTTACGAGAAAAAAAATATTTAACAATTTATTCCAATAAATTCGGCTTTCACAATTGTATAAATTTTAATTTCCAAAAGATTGTTTTAAATAACTATTGTTATAACCTGCTGCTATTTTAAGGAACAACAATACGGTTTTATTTAATTCACAAAAATGTACAAAAGGAATTAGGTTAAGTGGCAAATATGGCGATAGAATATTTACAAACACAACTTTAAATCACGTGACTTTTTCTCTGCGTGTCATTAATTAACTTAAGTGTGCCGCGAAAATTTAATTATAGGTGTAAGTGTGTTGTGAGAAAAAAAACACTGGTTTAAAAAAGACTGGTCAAAAACGATGGACATGAAATCATGCTCGTTTGACATCAGCCTTAATAATTAAATTAATTAATGAATTAATAAAAATTATTTATAATGAAATTTAAATATTATATGGAAAATTCTTTTGCATTTGTATTTGTTAACAACTTAATGTTACTAAATACCAATACAAAAGAATTTTTGAAAATGAATACTGCAACCAATATCGACTTTTTGCCGCTGTATATCAACTCAAGTACTGTACTACAGGCCTATATTCTTTAATTTATTTAAGGCCGTAGAAAAAATGATAAAATCTTCACAGTTCAGGATTCAGTCATGAGCATTGTTCTTATCAGGAACAAGCGGTAATAGACATTCAGATTTTTCCATACAAAGAATAGAAAATGGCACGTATATAAATCATGAATCGAGGTTAACTTAGAACTAGGAAAGTAAGCTATTTACAATGATGCTTTTGTCAGTGAATCGCGTTTCATCTGATCTGATATCGTAACCAGACTGGTCAAAAAACTCCAGAAATTTTTCGGTAGTTCGGATATGTCGGGACCGTCCCTCGCAACCCGCTCTTTCCCAGTTTGGCTTAGCCGAACCAATGATTGATATACAAAAAGTTTTCTTAGTGTCTACAGGGTGGAAAGAGAGTAAGAGGGAAGAAAAATCACATAGTTACAATATCGAGCACCTATTTGAGTTTTCCAAGTTTTTAAAAACTAGAAGAGTTTTAGAATGGTTTTAAAATGTATTCACTCATAAAAACAAGAGTTTTTATTAAACAATGAAGACTATACCAGTTACAGTCTGTTTTTAAAAATTATTTTTTAATTTTATTCAGGAGCTGATAGTTGACGACTTGAAGATAAAATACTAAAAATCTCCATTTAAAAAAGAGACCGACTATATACGTTTATTAATTAAAAAATACAATACACATACTGTAATACAATTACTTTCTTAAATAATAAGTAAGAAGAATTCTTTACTTAAAACGCCTATTAAAAACATCAGAAAGTTACATTTTAATCAAACTTTGCATACACTTTAGTTCTTGTTTTTTTATGTATCATTTTTATTTCAGTTTGATGTGCGTGTGTTTATAATTAACATTATTAAAAGTAAAAGCTTTAACATTTTAAAAGTGTATTTTTTGAATCCAGTGAAAACTATGTTTAATTTTGTGTATTTATTGCATATTTTAAGGTCTAGAATCCTCTATGATATAACATGACCGCCATCTTTGTTTTTCGGGATGTTAACGTCTGTTAAAACGGAATTAATTATATGTTGTTTTTATTATTTAGATACGAATATAAGTATAGAAATAAATTAATGTACAATACAACACTTTTAAGTGTACAATATAAACTCTTGAAATCTCTCTATACCTAAGAATTTCATTGGCTAAAATGTTTAAGATAAAAAAATGTTTTAATATTAAGATTTTAGTTCTTGAAGTATACACTTTCGGCGCTGCAGTTTTGATTTTAAATTCAATGTATTACTTGGTAGAAGACGAAGGTAGTATTGTATGTATTCTTCTGCAGTTGTCTTTCATAGCTGGAAGTTTTCAGGTAAATCTTCTGTTTTTGAATAGTAAAATATGTTTATAAATGATCTTTCATTGNTAATTAATATCATTTAAATGATACAAATGAATAGGTTTATAGAGAAAAGGTTTGCTATTATGGAATCTTCTAAGATTACATTTTACAAAGGAAAAAATATCTTTTTTACTTCTTTGTTAAATCGAATTTTTAATGAGGTTTTCAATGTATGAGTTATTGTAATGATATATTTCCTAATGCATTAATAATTTCATGTAATTCATAGTGTGTTGAATATTTGTTTTGATCTATAAAGAACAACACTTTGGTTTATATAATCCATTTGAATTTTGCAATATTGTACGCTGTATGAATAAGATCAGTTAGTAATGGTGAGATAAGGGAAAAAGTTCCGATCACAAATTATGCAAATAACAATATCACAAGAATTCGATTGATTTTATTTTAACTTCTTGTCCTTTAATTATTGTATGATTTAAATTATATAATTTAATAAATTAAGGAATTATCATACAGAAACATATTTTACAAGCTTCGGAATGTTCTTTTGCGATTACTCGATTTTTTTAAATTTAATTATATTGTGGAAATTTTACAGTATTGACTGTAAGTATAATAAAAAGAAAAAAAAATATTTTTAAAATTTATTTTAAATATTTTTTATCTTTATTTTAGCTGCAGTTGCGCCAAAAATTAAGCCGTTTTACTTCTCAAAATCTATACACGAAGGACAAAGGGAACAAGTAATATGTTCTGCTATAACTGGCGATCTTCCATTAACTTTTATGTGGAAAAAAGATGGAGTTGCTTTTGAAAATTTTCATGACATTACTCTAGTATCGAATGAATTATTTTCAGTCTTGGTTATTGTGTCGATAAAAGCAGAGAACGTTGGAAATTACACCTGTATTTTAAAAAACGCTTTTGGTACCGATACCTATACGGCATCCTTGGTTATGAAAGGTAATCAAAAATAGTTTGCCATATTTTAAAATATTATTTATAAAATATACGAAGTATTTTTTATACAAAGAAAGATAAACTATATTCAATTTATTGAAAATTTTTATGTGCAAACTTATTTTAATTATTAATCATATTAAACTGATTGAAATGAATATATATTCATTTCAATCAGTAAACTGTAAATCAGTAAATGAATATATATTCATTTCAATCAGTTTAACGTGATTAATAATTAAAATTTATTCTAACAAATATATTTTATTATTCATGTCATTGAATCAATGGTCATCAATGATATTCGCATTAGAATATGANAAAATTTAATTATAGGTGTAAGTGTGTTGTGAGAAAAAAAACACTGGTTTAAAAAAGACTGGTCAAAAACGATGGACATGAAATCATGCTCGTTTGACATCAGCCTTAATAATTAAATTAATTAATGAATTAATAAAAATTATTTATAATGAAATTTAAATATTATATGGAAAATTCTTTTGCATTTGTATTTGTTAACAACTTAATGTTACTAAATACCAATACAAAAGAATTTTTGAAAATGAATACTGCAACCAATATCGACTTTTTGCCGCTGTATATCAACTCAAGTACTGTACTACAGGCCTATATTCTTTAATTTATTTAAGGCCGTAGAAAAAATGATAAAATCTTCACAGTTCAGGATTCAGTCATGAGCATTGTTCTTATCAGGAACAAGCGGTAATAGACATTCAGATTTTTCCATACAAAGAATAGAAAATGGCACGTATATAAATCATGAATCGAGGTTAACTTAGAACTAGGAAAGTAAGCTATTTACAATGATGCTTTTGTCAGTGAATCGCGTTTCATCTGATCTGATATCGTAACCAGACTGGTCAAAAAACTCCAGAAATTTTTCGGTAGTTCGGATATGTCGGGACCGTCCCTCGCAACCCGCTCTTTCCCAGTTTGGCTTAGCCGAACCAATGATTGATATACAAAAAGTTTTCTTAGTGTCTACAGGGTGGAAAGAGAGTAAGAGGGAAGAAAAATCACATAGTTACAATATCGAGCACCTATTTGAGTTTTCCAAGTTTTTAAAAACTAGAAGAGTTTTAGAATGGTTTTAAAATGTATTCACTCATAAAAACAAGAGTTTTTATTAAACAATGAAGACTATACCAGTTACAGTCTGTTTTTAAAAATTATTTTTTAATTTTATTCAGGAGCTGATAGTTGACGACTTGAAGATAAAATACTAAAAATCTCCATTTAAAAAAGAGACCGACTATATACGTTTATTAATTAAAAAATACAATACACATACTGTAATACAATTACTTTCTTAAATAATAAGTAAGAAGAATTCTTTACTTAAAACGCCTATTAAAAACATCAGAAAGTTACATTTTAATCAAACTTTGCATACACTTTAGTTCTTGTTTTTTTATGTATCATTTTTATTTCAGTTTGATGTGCGTGTGTTTATAATTAACATTATTAAAAGTAAAAGCTTTAACATTTTAAAAGTGTATTTTTTGAATCCAGTGAAAACTATGTTTAATTTTGTGTATTTATTGCATATTTTAAGGTCTAGAATCCTCTATGATATAACATGACCGCCATCTTTGTTTTTCGAGATGTTAACGTCTGTTAAAACGGAATTAATTATATGTTGTTTTTATTATTTAGATACGAATATAAGTATAGAAATAAATTAATGTACAATACAACACTTTTAAGTGTACAATATAAACTCTTGAAATCTCTCTATACCTAAGAATTTCATTGGCTAAAATGTTTAAGATAAAAAAATGTTTTAATATTAAGATTTTAGTTCTTGAAGTATACACTTTCGGCGCTGCAGTTTTGATTTTAAATTCAATGTATTACTTGGTAGAAGACGAAGGTAGTATTGTATGTATTCTTCTGCAGTTGTCTTTCATAGCTGGAAGTTTTCAGGTAAATCTTCTGTTTTTGAATAGTAAAATATGTTTATAAATGATCTTTCATTGAAATTTCGATTTAAAAACTTGATTTGAATAGATATTTATAAACATCAGAATGTATTCTTTCTTTTTTTGAAGAACGTTCAAGTATTTTGAAAAGTTATCACCAGAGGTCCTCTTCGGAATGTTCTTTTGCGATTACTCGATTTTTTTAAATTTAATTATATTGTGGAAATTTTACAGTATTGACTGTAAGTATAATAAAAAGAAAAAAAAATATTTTTAAAATTTATTTTAAATATTTTTTATCTTTATTTTAGCTGCAGTTGCGCCAAAAATTAAGCCGTTTTACTTTTCGAAATCTGTACACGAAGGACAAAGGGAACAAGTAATATGTTCTGCTATAACTGGCGATCTTCCATTAACTTTTATGTGGAAAAAAGATGGAGTTGCTTTTGAAAATTTTCATGACATTACTCTAGTATCGAATGAATTATTTTCAGTCTTGGTTATTGTGTCGATAAAAGCAGAGAACGTTGGAAATTACACCTGTATTTTAAAAAACGCTTTTGGTACCGATACCTATACGGCATCCTTGGTTATGAAAGGTAATCAAAAATAGTTTGCCATATTTTAAAATATTATTTATAAAATATACGAAGTATTTTTTATACAAAGAAAGATAAACTATATTCAATTTATTGAAAATTTTTATGTGCAAACTTATTTTAATTATTAATCATATTAAACTGATTGAAATGAATATATATTCATTTCAATCAGTAAACTGTAAATCAGTAAATGAATATATATTCATTTCAATCAGTTTAACGTGATTAATAATTAAAATTTATTCTAACAAATATATTTTATTATTCATGTCATTGAATCAATGGTCATCAATGATATTCGCATTAGAATATGACAACGACGAAAGAATATAGTATGGTTCATGTAATATATTATAAATTGTATAATAATCAAACGATACATCCGGATTCTTATCGGGCTATAATAAAATCCGACAAGAATTCGACTATATTGTTTAATTATTAATATATATTGAGTATGGTTTTATATTATTAATTAATATCATTTAAATGATACAAATGAATAGGTTTATAGAGAAAAGGTTTGCTATTATGGAATCTTCTAAGATTACATTTTACAAAGGAAAAAATATCTTTTTTACTTCTTTGTTAAATCGAATTTTTAATGAGGTTTTCAATGTATGAGTTATTGTAATGATATATTTCCTAATGCATTAATAATTTCATGTAATTCATAGTGTGTTGAATATTTGTTTTGATCTATAAAGAACAACACTTTGGTTTATATAATCCATTTGAATTTTGCAATATTGTACGCTGTATGAATAAGATCAGTTAGTAATGGTGAGATAAGGGAAAAAGTTCCGATCAAATTATGCAAATAACAATATCACAAGAATTCGATTGATTTTATTTTAACTTCTTGTCCTTTAATTATTGTATGATTTAAATTATATAATTTAATAAATTAAGGAATTATCATACAGAAACATATTTTACAAGATGAACGAAATAAGTTCAACTTAATTTGTCCATCTTGTAAAATATCTTTTTGTACGATAAGTTCTTAATTTATCAAATTATATAATTTAAGAAATACACGAATTAGGATTTCTCTCGAACTCTGGGTGTCCATCAGTGGTCGAATGGATAAAACCTCGAACTACTGGTAGTTGGTCCCAGTTCTCGGTTGACAAACTCCCACGTGGAATTTTCCGGGTTTTACTCACGTACTTAAACTTAAATACGGGCCAGTTTATCATAGAAAGGCCTCTCGACGGGCACTTTATCGAATTAAGCTCAAGCCTATCTAACTCGGATCCATTACGGTGACTATTCAATCGACAAACCGCAAAATAAGATAGAGGTTAGCGAAAATATTAACTTAAAATGTTATATAGTTGTCCCTCTATAGTCCGACGTTTTTTAATCCGACATGCTCAGTAGTCCGACGCACCTCCCGTCAAGGTACCCGTCCCCGTTACGTGTCTGCTTGCACAGAAGCATGTCGCGATGTGAATCTCCCCATCCAATTTTTACACGATGACACACATTTCGTGTGTTTTATGTGAGCAGTTCTGTTCGAACAGTTGGAGTAGAGAATATTGTAAGTTACTGCTAGCAAAACAATGCGAAATATGTAATTATTTTCGGTAATCCGGACACTTTTGGTAATCTGACACACCTTTGGTCCCATACCTGTCGGATTATCAAGGGGCAACTGTACTTGTAATTATTACTTTTTTCTTTTTCTTTTTCTCGTTTATGAAAATGCTTGTTTCATCATATATTAAACGAAGTCCTAAAAGTGATTTTATCTAAATTTATATGAAGTGATATAAATCCCAATATTTATTTCATATAATTTCGAAAATGGTCGCTAGTGGCGTTCCAGTAATAAAGCTTTCATTGTTAAAGAATTAAAACTGCATTTTGAAATACTACAAACAATTTACAGCATATTTTAGGCAAGAGTTTAGATATTGCCGTATAAACAAGATAAGATTTACATGCAGACTTTTATTGTTGTAAATGGAAATGTATAACGTTATTTTATATGTTCAGAGTTTATTTTCTATTATGACTATGCATTTGCCTTTGTGAAAGGAACCAACGAAGATGATTATTAGAATGATTAATTTTTTATCGTTGATCATTTTTTGGAGTTTTGCCGAAGGTAAGATATAAACATTATTTTTATAATGAATAATTTGATTTATTTAAATATTACATAAGTTTATGTCTATATTAACGTATTTATACGTGTATCTACAGGTTCAACAATTCCGAAAATTAAACCTTTTCATTTTATGAGTACAGTGCAAGAAGGAGAAAGACAACAAGTAATGTGTTCTGTTGTTGCTGGTGATCCACCTTTCACATTTACTTGGAAGAAAGATGGTGCAGAAATTTCAAAATCGATAAAAATAAAAATGGATGAGTTATATTCCGTTCTAATTATCCCATTTGTGCGTTCAGAAGATATAGGAAATTATTCCTGTATCGTTCAGAATGAAGCAGGAATTGATCAGTACACAGCTGCATTATATATGAAAGGTGAGAATTTTAAGAGTTAATCTGTTGACTACGTAAAGATAATATGAAAACGATTTAATAAACTCGATCACTGTTGCATATAATTAATCATTTTAAATAAATATGCATTTAAACTGTAATCCACATTTCAGAATGAATATGAAACCGAAATATAAAATAACAATACTAGATGATTTAATTAAAATATAGATTTTGTTCACAAAATCCTCTAATATTGAAAACTCCGCTAATATTCAATCGAAAATAAAGCTGAAATACAGATATCTTGTATATTTTGTATAGGTTAAGTGTGAAATAACAACAAAATTTCATAAAGTGATTATTAAATGTGCCATGGAACGCGATCGTATTTCGTAAATTGATATATATATATATATATATATACATACACATATACATATACGNAATAATTATAGTAAATATATTCTATATTTCTACAATAAATCAGTAATATCACAATTTTGATTCAGCAGAGAAAGATTCTCCTCGTAAGTAAAATATTAAGATTTGACATCAATAACTTTGTATCGTTTTCTTTGGATAAGAGTTTCAAATTTGGTGATGTTTTATCAATAAATCCTTGTAATATGTTTAAATTGGATTAATTTTATAATTTTATACTAAAAAATTGAATACAACACAAACGCAAGAAATAACACAATGTCTGAAATAAACTTTTTATAATAATTAAGTTTACGTGAAATTTTCGTAATTTCTGTTTATATGGAATATATTGCTTGTTTATTGATTAGCATTTTGTTATTGTAAACAATACATAAATTTCTAATACATAGACTAGTAACATATTTAAATTTTAGTTCGTTCAAATTCTACATTTAGAGTTTACATTTTAAGATTAATTTATGTCATTGTTCTATGTTAATATATTCAAGAGGAAGAAAGATGATAAAACTTTTTGAATAATGACTAATTTCATGTAAAAGTAAATAATGAATTTTATTCCGTAATAATTCCTTCAATAAACCCGATACATTTCGATAATTATACAGATATTACAGTACATTTTGTGAATTTTCTATTTATTCGAAAGCATCGATTTTAAAAATATTTTTACAATATTTTTCCAGACAGTTATTAAAGAAAAAGTCTATAATTATTACCAGCTATAGATAATGGATTTATCCATTTATAATAATAAACACATTTAAAGTTTCAAATTGTGCGTTACATTTTGCGCTATACAAATACCAAAGTTATCTGATCTTTTGTGTAAAAGTTATTTTTAAAATTTGTATTTATTTAACATATGGATTCTTGAATTTTATTTAAGGTAATGTTTTGGAAATCAAATTATGAATATTTCTCACTATATTCTGTTCGGAAATAAAAATATTTTCTTAATGTCAGTTTATATAGCAGTCGCTAGTGGCGTTCCTGTTAGCTATACCCGAAAGTCTTTGCTGTTGGAAGATTTTAAAACCATCACATATTTTGATTTGTATTCTTGATAATTCGTCCATTTTGGTAAGGATTTCTAAACACATAACTTCAAGTAATTATAAATAGATCTTTTGAAATCCTATGTGAAGTATGCAGATTCTTATTTTATATCATTACAATGTCCATTATTCTTTGTACTGAATGCTTTACAATACTCCAATAGTTCTCGAATGAGTTTCGAGAGGTCGCCACCGAAATGTTTTTACGGATGATAAATTTAGTGGTCTGTTTTCTTCACATTTGGAATTTGAAAATAGTGAAAGGTAAATAGATACTTCTTTTTAATAGTTATATTTCTACATAATTTAATTTGCTTAAAAAGTAAGTGAATGTTTATGTTTTATGACTTTTAGGTAATAGTATTCCAAAAATCATGCCTTTTCAATTTTTGTCAACTGTTCAAGAAGGACACAGGCAACAGATAATATGTTCTATAGTTGCGGGAGATCCACCTTTTGTTTTTACATGGAGAAAAGATGGAAAAGAACTTTCTAAGTATATAGAAATTAAAACTGATGATTTATATTCGTTATTAATTATTCCTTCTGTTCGAACGGAGGATATTGGAAATTATACATGTCTTGCAAACAATGCTATAGGAACCGATAGTTATACTGCTGCACTTAAAATGAAAGGTATATAAATTATTTTATTAGAAATATAAGCAGCTCTATGTTTACGATAGACATTACGATAGTTTTTATGAGTTTAATAAATTTTATGGTTATTTATATAAATCCATTATTTCTTAATTCACTGAATTTACTGATGAGATTTTATATTGGAATTACAGAATTTTACTAATGAAAAAGTGATTGTTTTGCATCTTATCTATCCAGCTTCATATTTTAAAAATTTTGTTAATTTTTATTTATTAATAGTAGTTTTTACAATTGTTATCGCTTCGTATATATATTAATTAAGAGTGGTTATTTCATAGCACATTGAATATATGGATATTATATTGCTACATAAAAGCAGAAATATTTCTCAATAAATAATAAACATTGATGATAATTATGCCATACTGTAAAAGCATATGCATGCAGATTCGAATTTTCAGAATTTATCACAATTTATAAAAAAGTGAAATAATGAATAATAGTACAATTTCATCCAAAGTAAAGCATTTGCATATATATTTATTAGTGAAAATAATTTCATATTTATTTAAAGTTGTATGAAATTATTTTTCAGCTATTGTGTTCATTTTCACTTAAGATATCTTTTAAAAATTTCGAATTAAATTAGAATTAGTTCCAAAATAAACCACTAGTGGCGTAACAGCTTTGATATGATCCAAAAACATTACACTACATAAAATTAAACGGGTAAGCGAGTAGTGGAGGAATTTCAGGTAGGCTATGTTTCATACCTACAATCATTTATGTGAATATGATATTCAGAAAGATGTATAAACTTTAATTACATAAGAATGTTTAGTGATTTTGTAATTGTGAATTGCATGTTCTGTTCTGCTTATTGTTAATAGTTATTCTTGACTTGTTTCCGTTAGAAAAACCAGAGGGCGTCTTCGAAAATGTACGTTTTCGGCACATTCATTTATCTGCTTTTAAATGTTTCGTGGTTATTTTTTCAGATTGTAAATAGTAAGTTCTGCATTATTATAAAAGAATCGAGATTAGGATGATTTTATTTTTAGTGAAAGTGACTTATCACATAATATTTTCTAGGCGAAGTAGTTTCTCCTGAAATAAAACCATTTTATTTTTCAACATCTATACAAGAAGGGAAAAGACAGCAAATCACGTGTTCCATCGAAGCTGGTGATCCACCGTTACATTTTATTTGGAAAAAAGATGGTAGCGATGTTTCTAGAGAAACATTAATCAAATACGATGACCTTTATTCAATATTAATTATACCTTCGGTTCAGTCGAAAGATATTGGAAATTACACTTGCATTGTGAAGAATGCAGCAGGATCCGATTCCTATACAGCTTCTTTGATTATGAAAGGTAAACATCATTTGATAAATTAGAATATTTTGTGTTATTTCACAATTTTTTACGCTTATTTGAAGTATACTTTGCAATCACTTTTAATTGAAAACACTTTTGCGAATGATACCAAACAAGGTAATTTAAAAATATGAAATAAAAGAGGTGTTTTAAACAACCAGATAATAGAATAAAATTTTATAGATGTATCTTTAATAATGAACATTAAAATTTTTTTAAATATTCAATTTTCGATTAGTAAATTATATTATTATTTAAAATGCAAAATATTTTAAAAATACCGATATTACAATTGTAATTAAATAGTTCTAAGAATATGGAAACATCATTTTCATAATTCTTTATATGATAAATTTATTTTTATCGTTGAAAGTGACAAATATTTTAAGGTTTAGTTTTAATGGTTTGCTTTTATTATTTAATATTAAAACATTTAGTTCTAAAATATACCAATGTGGTGCTGCAGTGTTTTATATCCCGAAAGCCTTTACAGTTTGCAAGTGGATGATCTTGTATTGTTACATGTTAAAATTGTGTTTATTTCTGTATAGTTTTATTGAGTGACTAGTATTCAATAATAACATGGAAATATCGCTTTAAGATGTGTTCTTTTCAATCATACTAAATACTAAAAAAATTTAGGAAAGATCGTATGGATGATACCAAGATAATGTGTCAATTTTTTTATATATTTTACTTCACGATTCTTTTCATTGGATATAGCACTGTAAATGGTAAGTTGTTGGTTATAAATTTGATTTATCATTTTAATGTTTTAAACTTTCAGATATGATTAACAAATAATATATTAATTATAGGACAAAATGCTCCAAAAATTATGCCATTTTATTTTTTATCAAATATTCAAGAAGGACAAAAGCAACATGTAATGTGTTCGGTAGTAGATGGTGATCCACCTTTATCTTATCATTGGATGAAAGATGGTATCGATATTTCTAAAATTTCAAGTATCAAAATTGAATTGTCCGCTGACTCCTATTCGACTTTGCTTATACCTTCCGTGAAATCAGAACATATAGGAAATTATACTTGTATTGTCAAAAATTCTTTAGGTTCTGACAGTTACACTGCTTCTTTGGTTATGAAAGGTATGGATTTTAACATAACAATAAAATTATATATTTAAAATATAAGTTTTTATTTTGTTAAAATAGCGCGATATTTTAATCGCTATATTGTGTACGGATGGCATTTCGCCGAAAATTTTTCTAATAAATTTATCGCGGTTTTTAAGAGNTTATAAACATTTCCTTGTAGATAATTTTGATTCTGAAGTTCAAAATTCGACTACAGATGTCGCTATGAAAAAATTCGACAAGTTAACTATAATAATTTATACTTTTGTTTTTATAGTTAATGGTTAGTAGAGGTGTAAGTATTTTATTTTAGAAATTATTTTATCCTCCTATTTATTAAAATTTAAAATATTCTTCAGCGGTAGTTATACCGAAAATTAAGCCATTTTATTTTACATCATCGGTTGAAGAAGGCCAGAGAGAACCTAGTTTTTGTATTAATGAAGTTACATATTGGCAAAGGTATCAATTTTACTTTATATAAAATTTAATTTAAATTTTTTAGTTAATTATGTCATAACACTTTTTATGCCTATTTAATAAATTCTTGCTCTGCCCTTTAGGTGTTACTGCACCACAAATTAAACCATTTTATTTTTCAACAACCATTCAAGAAGGGCAAAGAGAACAAATAATGTGCTCAGTTGTCGCTGGTGAATCACCTTTACAATTCAATTGGAAAAAAGATGGCATTGACATTGATAAATTTATAAATATTAAAGTCGAAGTGTCACCCAATTTCTATTCTGCCTTAATAATTCCTTCTGTAAAATCTGAAAATATTGGGAATTATACTTGTACAGTGAAGAATGCCATTGGATCTGATAGCCATACTGCCTCTCTCGTGATGAAAGGTAAAAATATCACATATAAATAAATTGTGTATTATCTTTGGTTTTTTGAAGTGATATTTATACAATATCCATTTGAGTCTTGTTTCACGAAACGTTTGTTGAATTGTGGCGCTTTCATACTTTATCACTTGCCGTTTAATTTCTATACGCTCTTATTATATAAAAAATAACCTAAGATTTTGATTCCATAATAAACCGTTATTGGCGCTGCAGTTTTCGTCTAGTCGACATTCTTTTCATCTTAAAATCAGAAGTGTGTTCTTCCAATCAGTTTTTCAGATCAGGTGAAAAGAGTAACTATTGAAATCTACGTGTAAAATCAAAGTGAGTTGTATATACTTAATAATATGTACGTTTATCAGTTTTATTAGATATAGTTTTAATCATCAAATTAATTTTACAGTATATAGTTTGTTCAGTGCTCTGATGATATACTTTCGGAAACACCCGACAGAGGTCAGTAGTAATTTGCTACTGATCCGCACAATTCTTTATTTAATGCATATTTTGTGGACTTCAAAAGTTGCTTTTGGTGGGCACATTAAATTTAAAATTGTTTATTGTAAACATATTTTTTAAAAGTATTTATAAATGAAATGAAATTTTTTCAGGCGCGGTTTCTCCTCAAATAAAACCGTTTTATTTCTCAGCAAATGTCGAAGAAAATCAGAGGGAACAAGTTATTTGTTCTGTTGTAGCTGGAGAACCGCCTTTCTCTTTTAATTGGATGAAAGATGGGATAAATGTGAATAAATTTTTAGATATAAAGATAGAAATACCGAATGATTTTTATTCGGTTTTAATTCTCCCTTCAGTAAAAACAGAGAATATTGGAAATTATACTTGTATTGTATCAAATTCTGCTGGATCCGATTCCTATACCGCATCGCTGATAATGAAAGGTAAACGTTGAATTTTATATTACCGAAAAATAATGCAGAGTATTATTATTAGTTTTACATTTGTAGATTAGCTCTAACTTTGGATATTATAAAGCGAAACAGCAAGTGAACTTTCATATTTTATTTACTATTATAATATTTTTTTTCTATATACAAACATACTTTAACCGTTTTCATGCATTTGTGAGATTTTGAAAATGAAGCTTATTCCATTTTCAAAATCTGACAAAAGTGTGAAAGCTGAATGTATCACTGTATACGAGTATATTGCACGTTTACTAATTATTATATTTGTTATATGTTATAAATTTATCTCAGAAATTTATAGATATGATTTCGATTTTATATAAATTCTGACGGATATTTTAGAAATTATTTGTACGTTTGCAGTTTTTCTGTACAAAATATCGATATAAATATGCATTTTGATCTGTTACTTTATATAATCCTATAAAATCGTCACGAAAAGAATAAAAACGGCAGCACCGGGAAACGATGAAACGTTACCAAATGTTTGTTACGAACAGTCTGTATAGGGAATAAAGGGCAAAGCCACCTCTAGTTTTATATAAAATAAACAGTATTTCATGAAATGTTCTCAATATAATCATTTCCCTACTGTAATTTCTAATGTATGTTTAATTCGCTTTTTAAAAATTCATTTCTATTATTACAAATTCAGTTACATTTAGTTCTGAAATATGTCGCTAGTGGTGTTTCAGTCTTCATTCTGTAGAAATCATTTTGAGTAGGACATCTTACATTGTCACTCTGAAGAATTGATTTAATTTCAGGTAAGATTCAACTTTTCAGTATAATTCGCGACATATTTTGATTCATCATTTCATGTTTCAATGTTGTGTTTTGTTTTAATGAACTAATTTAGGTTATAAACATTTCCTTGTAGATAATTTTGATTCTGAAGTTCAAAATTCGACTACAGATGTCGCTATGAAAAAATTCGACAAGTTAACTATAATAATTTATACTTTTGTTTTTATAGTTAATGGTTAGTAGAGGTGTAAGTATTTTATTTTAGAAATTATTTTATCCTCCTATTTATTAAAATTTAAAATATTCTTCAGCGGTAGTTATACCGAAAATTAAGCCATTTTATTTTACATCATCGGTTGAAGAAGGCCAGAGAGAACAGATCATATGTTCTGCTATATCAGGCGATCCACCGCTAACGTTTTCATGGACGAAAGATGGGGTTGATGTTAACAAAATATCAGATATAAGAGTGGAATCTCCAAGCAATTTTTATTCTGTGTTAGTTATATTATCAGTCAAACCGAAAAACATTGGAAATTACACTTGTACAGTTACAAATTCTGCTGGATCCGATAGCTTTTCAGCTGCTCTTGTAATGAAAGGTAAAGAAAAGAATCCAAATTTATTATTATTATATATGTTTTAAGACATTTTATAAAATAAATTGAATTAAATCTCACATTTTTATGCGTTTTTAGTTTAAAAGTATTTCATTTAAATAAACAAACAAAAGTATTAAACAATAGTAATAAAATTCGCCACTATAGCGCTTCAGCTGTAATTTACCCAAAATTCATTGCGGTATGAATGAACAAACCTCTTCGTATGTTTTAATAACATTTTAAATCGTGATTTTACAGAGATATTAGTTATTTTAGAAGAATTTTCTATTCCTCTTCGAAGGTATTGTGCTTTTATGGTGTATATTTTAGTCTTACAGTGTGTTATATCAAAAAATTTCCTTTGTTATAATGAATAGCCATTATATTTCATTGAATATTCACTGGAGGTCGTCGGAGAGATGATAATTGTTCGCAAACTGTTTTCAGTTATATTTATTTCTTTATTGGAAATACTCTCAGTGACTTGTGAGTAATTCGACGATTTAAAAAATTTAATATTTTCAATAACATGCCACAATTTCATAAATTTTGTTCTTATAGGTATACATGCTCCACAAATTAAACCGTTTTATTTCTCTACAACATTACAAGAAAATCAAAGAGAACAAATTACATGTTCTGCTATTGCTGGCGATCCACCATTGTCTTTCTCGTGGACAAAAGATGGAATTAATATTGATAAATTTTCCGATATCATCATTGAATCGCCTAAAAATTTTTATTCAGTTCTCGTGATTCTTTCAATTCAAACAAACCATATCGGAAATTATACCTGTATTGTCAAAAATTCTATGGGTTCTGATAGTTTTACAGCAGCTTTGGTATTAAAAGGTATGAATTTTATATATGTCAGATTATGTTTTACATGACATGTCACTCTGCCCTGTATTTCACTGCCCTTATTTTAATATTTATTATTATTTATATATATAATATAATCGATATTAGTATATATAGTATTTATTATATTTCTTCTGATTTTTGAAATACGTAAAATTAGCACACTTAATTCTCATTGCAGACGCTAGTAGCGCTTCAGTTTTCATTTACTAAAATGCCATTGAAGTTTATGAAAGAATTGTAAAAATTGGTTTTACTTCTTAAGCTAAACAAGTACACACTGGAAAAGTATTTAACACGAAACATCCGATAAGTAGTGTATTTCAGTATTTTAATAGAATGAATAGAATGACTATTATTATCCTTCATTAATGCTTGAACTATCAATCGGTACAACTATCCTATTGAATTTATTACAATGGCTGTTGTATATATTACACTCTTGATTCTTTTCCTGTTTTTGACATCGAATGGTTAGTGTTATATGTAATATTCACAAAAGATATATACCTATTGACTATTTTAAACATAAAAAAAATATTTTTCAGGCTTGATTATCCCTAAAATTAAACCATTTTATTTTTCTTCATCCGTCGAAGAAGGGCACAAAGAACAAGTTATATGTTCCGTAGTAGCTGGTGATGCTCCTTTAACATTTATCTGGAAAAAAGATGGGAGTGATATCTCAAAATTTCCTGATATTAAAGTGGATATAGCAAATAATTTATATTCAGTTTTGGCAATATTGTCTGTGCGGCCAGAAAATATTGGTAATTATACATGTATAGTTAAAAATCCCGTTGGATCTGATAGTTATACGGCTGGTTTAGTAATGAAAGGTAAATGTATACTGTTTTTGCAATATTACATTTATACTGTAAAATGATTTTTTCATTGTAAATTAAAATTTTATTTAATTCATTTTACACAATTTCACCGATTTTAGTTAGTTCAGTAACATCTCACTTGGAGTGCAATAGTGCTTAAATATCCCAGCAGTGTTTGCGAATGTTCACATTATATCGGCATAAATCCGTATATCATTAACAATGTTTTCTTTAATTTTATCAGGAACTAATTAACATAAGTGTAACTCGATGAAATCATAAGGCAAACGGAACAGTTTTATTTTATCGTAATTATTTTCGATTTTAACAGTTATCGAGCCCATCTTACAATAGCTTTATGGAAACTATTTTTCTTTGTGTCATTGCTGTTTTGAGTTATCTTCAGTTTTCGATCGGTGAGTAACGTTGATTTTATAGTAATTTAACGTATAAAATACCGAATTTAATTTTTAAAAATATTGTGAAGTTATTGATAAAATATGTTGAAATTTTTAAATGAAACTTATAAAGTTTGCTTTATAAATAATAATTATTTTTACAGGTGTTAAGCCACCAAAAATCAAACCTTTTCATTTTTCTGATGATATACAAGAAAATCAAAGAGAACAAGTAACATGTTTAGTTAAAGAAGGCGAACTTCCATTGAATTTTCAATGGATGAAAGATGGTGTTGAAATTAGATGTATTTCTAATGTTTTAATTAAACAGATTGATGATTTCTCTTCAATGTTAACTATTCCATCTGTCACTGTTGATAATGTAGGGAATTATACTTGCACAGTTACAAACAATTATGGATCCGATAGATATACAGCACTTTTGAAAATGAAAGGTGAGGTATTAAAAATAATTGGTTTAAAGATTAATTTATTAATTGTTTTTGTATATTTTACGTAATAAAGATTTTCAAAATATTTTAAACGTATACTGTAATTCGGAAATTACACACAAATGGCGCAGTTGTAAAGAAGTTCATTCGCCATCTTTGATATTTATAGTTTATAACAGCGAAACATACAAAAGTAATTCCAAATTTCGACTGTTCACGATTAGTGAATATAACTTATTGTCTAGTTTCTGTCTTGATATATTATGTCAGTTATAATTTTACATATAGCGTGTTTGAGCAGCTTTAACATACTAGTTGGTGAGTGATTAATACTTTTATTTGTTAAGCAACTTTGTTAAAACACATCCAAATTAGGAATGTTTCTTTTAGCTGCTGTGGTACCTAGAATTAAACCGTTTCATTTTACTAAAGATATTCATATTGGTCAACGAGAACAAGTAGTGTGTTTAGTTATTGATGGAAATCCACCGTTCACATTTATTTGGACAAAAGACGGTTCCAATATCGACAACTACCCGGAGATTCTTATTGATTATAATAATTACAATTCCATACTTATGATAGCATCAGTACAACCAAATAATATTGGAAATTACACTTGTACTGTGTCAAATAATGACGGTTCGGATTCCTACACTGCAGCGCTCTTAATGAAAGGTGAGAAAATACTCTAAATATATACATATGTAATAATTTCATAAATTTGTGTATTCAGACACAAAAATATGTTTAAATCAACATATTCCATAACATTCACGAAATATGTTACGCGATTTTTTCGCCACTAGTGGTGTTTCAGTCGTTAATTGTCGCCATGAAAATAAGTTGAAGATACCATACAATCTAGTAAGTATTTGAAAGTAATTTTTATCAAACAATAAATTTAAATATCATTAAACTTAATAGAATAATATATTAATACATTCTATTCTTTCTAGATGCATTTGTAATAACACATTAAACAATGATTACAATATGGCACAATAATCTCAAAGTTATTTTCTATATAGTCATTTTGTGCCTAGTGCATGGTAAGTGTATAATAATTTTTATATATTATAAGTTAGTTATAACGAAATTTCTGATTATCCGTCTTTTCAGGAAAGACCATTCCAAAAATCAAACCATTTCATTTCACTCAAAATCTTCGTGAAGGTCTGAAAGAACAAGTTACTTGTGCTGTTAATGAAGGAGAAACTCCTCTTACTTTCACATGGTTGAAAGATGGCGAAGATATTATGAAATTTAAAAAAATAAAAATAGTAGATATAGCAGATAGTTCTTTGTTAATCATTCCATCTGTTCAGTCCGAGAGTATTGGAAATTATACATGTATTGTTAGGAATTCTATGGGTTCCGATAGTTATACGTCTCAGTTAATCTTGAAAGGTAAGATTGTATTGTTTCTGGAAAAATATATATATAATAATTTTCGGTTTCCGTGATATGATAAAAAAATTTAAGAAAGAATCATCATAGACATGATATAATAGTGGCTATTTTTGTGCGAATTTACCTTAATATTAAAATATTGGTTGTGTGAAGTGAAATTCCGCTAGGAGGTTGTATAATCGTATTTAGTATTGTTTGTGAAGTGATGGATGAATTAAAGTTTTACTCATTTTAAGTGTTAAATATAAGTGAGATTTCAGAAACTATTTAGTGTCAATGGAATGCTTCATGGAAAGAGAAGTGAAAACATTGTTGTTCGTTTTCATCATAGGTTATTGTTTTTGCAGTGAGTAGAGCAAACGTTTTGATTCTGAACTAAATTTTATATATAGGCCTATATAAATTTAATGCTGATTTTATTTTAGGTGTATCTCCACCTAAAATAAAACCATTTCATTTTACAAAAGATATTCAGGAAGGTGAAAGAGAGCAAGTAACATGTGGATTAAACTCAGGCAATCCATCTTTTGTGTTTAGTTGGATGAAAGATGGAATAAACATTAAAAACTTTCCTGATATAAGCATTGTCGATGTTCCAGTCAGTTACACTTCTCTTTTAGTAATTTCTTCAGTTCAAGCGAAACATGTTGGAAATTATACATGCATAGTTAAAAATTCTGAAGGTATAGACAGCTATACAGCTGCTTTGGTGATGAAAGGTGAGATTATATGATATTGATTTAATTTTTAGAATGTTTTATGAATGGAATTTCATTTATTTTGATTAAATATTATTCAGAAGAAAGTTAAGGATTATTTAATGAGAAAGTATGAAGTATCGATAATAATGATTGACTATTGTGAACTTTATATAATATATTACTACTACATTTTTATAGTAATTACATGTATTTTTTAAAATAGCAAATATTGACCTAATTTGCAAATTGCTTTTAATCTAATCTTATAGAAGATAGAAAGCATTAAAAAAAAATATTTAAAAATTCGTTTGTTGGGAATGAAATTATACTAATTTATTATTCATTTTTTTAAAGCTGTTAAATATTAGTTTATAATTAAATTACTAACATTGTCGTAAATTTTATGAAAAGCCGACCAAATAATGTTTATATTTTATTTAAATGTATATAGAATTGTACAACTTAGTTTGATTGTTTTGAGCGACGATTGTCGATTACAAATACAGTATATTGTAACAAATATAAATTAGTTTGATGCAAAAATCTATTTGAATAATTTAGAAAATGATAAAGATAACTGCAAATGTAAAATTGATTATTCTGCATTAATAGTTTATGAATTCAAAAATTAATTTATAAGGTCTTATAAAATTTGAATGCTTTTCGTCTAAGTATCAACAACAAATGTTAAGTTGATAAAATATAAAAGCAGTATAAATAAGACATAATATTGTTACCCTTTGGAATTGCTTAAGTCAGATATGGGTAGAAACTGTTTTATATCTGAAATTTATCAAAGAAATCTCGTCTATTCTGATTAAATAAAACAATACATTGTTAGACGTAATATTAAAATGTTTTTAGTTTATCTTTTATCTGGCATTTACTTTATATTGGATAAACTTGGTTTTCTGAAACTACAAAAAGTCTACTTCCTCATTATCGGATTTAAATCAGATTTTAATTTTCGCGAAATATTCGTGAAATCTTAATATTCCTAAATGATAATTCAGTTTCAATATGGGCACAATATTCTAGTTTATCTTTTGAATAAACACTAACGTTTTATGCGTGTATTATGCAAGTGATGATGATGATATCAGACTTCCAATAATTGCATTAGACATTCCAATAATTTTGTAACGAAAATATTCCATATTTTCGTTACAAAATTACTATTATTTATATAATAACATAATCGTATTTTACATTGCCTCATCATTAATCAAAAGTGAGAAAATAATTTTAAAAAATGTTATAAGTATATACAAATCAATTTTTTAAATGCATAGTGTGTTCGCATACAAATATCTGTTTAAAATCGACAAATTTCTTAAACTTGTGACTTATGCAGTTCTTTCGCCACTGGTGGTGTTTCAGTCGTTAATTCTCGCCATGACGATAAGTTGAAGGCACTTCATTTTAGTAAGTATTTAAAATTTTCATCGATACTTAAGCGTATTGTTAGATTGTGGATAACATAAACACTTCTTGTTCTTTCTAGATGTGTTTTGTAGTCAAATATTAAACAATGATTGCAATATGGCAAAAAATTCACGCAACTATTTGCTATATGGTCATTTTGTGCCTCGTTTATGGTGAGTGTATAAAATTTATACAGTATATGTAGTAGTTGGAACGATTTTTGACCACTAATCTTTTCAGGAAAGACCATTCCAAAAATTAAACCATTTCATTTCACTCAAAATCTTCGTGAAGGTTTAAAGGAGCAAGTTATCTGTGCTGTTAATGAAGGAGAACCACCTCTTACTTTCACATGGTTGAAAGATGGCGAAGATATTATGAAATTCAAAAAAATAAAAATAGTGGATATAGCA
Organism: Centruroides sculpturatus; assembly: GCF_000671375.1. Lineage (NCBI taxonomy): Eukaryota > Metazoa > Arthropoda > Arachnida > Scorpiones > Buthidae > Centruroides > Centruroides sculpturatus. The sequence continues at coordinate 378,386 of NW_019384523.1, forward strand.
GATAGTTCTTTGTTAATCATTCCATCTGTTCAGTCCGAGAGTATTGGAAATTATACATGTATTGTTAGGAATTCTGTGGGTTCCGATAGTTACACGTCTCAGTTAATTTTGAAAGGTAAGCTTTTTGTACTATTTCCGGAAAAAAAGATTGTTATAATTTTTGGTTTTTCTAATACGACAAGAATATATTTAAAAAATTATCATGGACATTAAAAACTTGTGGCTATTTTTGTGCGATTTACTGTAACATTATTGAAATACTGGGTATGTAAAGTAAAATTCCGCTAGGAGGTTGTACAATCGGATTCAGTATTGTTTGCCAGTCGATATATGATATAATGTTTAAGTATTAAATGCAAGTAAAATTTGGTAAAGTAGTTATAAAGTTATCAAACTCCATTCAGTATCAATGGAATGGTTCATGAATAGAAAATTGAAAACATTGTTCGTCGTTTTCAACATAGGTTATTGTTTTTGCAGTGAGTAGAGTTTTGATTTTGAAAATCAGTAGTTGTGTGTATCTAAATTTAATTCTGATTTTATTTAGGTGTATCTCCACCTAAAATTAAGCCATTTCATTTTACAAAAGATATTCAGGAAGGAGAAAGAGAGCAAGTGATATGTGGGTTAAACTCAGGCAATCCATCTTTTGTGTTTAGTTGGATGAAAGATGGAATAAACATTAAAAACTTTCCTGATATAAGCATTGTCGATGTTCCACTCAGTTACACTTCTCTTTTAGTAATTTCTTCAGTTCAAGCGAAACATGTTGGAAATTATACATGCATAGTTAAAAATTCTGAAGGTATAGACAGCTATACAGCTGCTTTGGTGATGAAAGGTGAGATTATATGATATTGATTTAATTTTTAAAATGATTTACTAAATAAATTTTTTCGTTAATTTAAAAAAAAATTGTGAAATTATTTTGAAAAAAAAAATGTACAAATTATCGATAATTATGTTTGATTTATTATGGAATTATATAGGCTTAGCTAATATACTGCTATTAGATTGCTATAATTCCATATATAGTTTTCAATTAATAAATATTGTTTTAATTAATCCATAATTTCCAAAAATTAAATTAGACGAATTTATTATTCATTAAAGCTATTAAATATTAATTGATAATTAGATTAATGGTATTGTAATCTTTATGAAAAGCCAATGTTAAACTGATATGCATTTTAATTTTATTTGTATTTCGGCGATTAAGCACATATTACTTTGTAACAAAGATACTTTAATTTGAAATAATGAAAAGATGTTTTCATATAATGCAAATTATTCGGATAATTTAGGAATTGATTGATAACTGTCAATATAAAGTTAATTTTTTTGTAAAGTAACAAATTATGTCTATAATAATTTATAAGTTATTAGTTTTTATATTAAACTACATCAATATAAAATTTGATTTGATTTGTTTTTTAATATAAGGGAACAGTTTCTTTTATTAATAATAAAATAGCATTTTATATTTCACTATAATTTTTGCTTATGTATAAAACTTTACATTTTAATAAAATACCAAGACTATTGAATAGATTTTTATAAAAGTATAACTTTTCGTAAAAATAAAACTTAACGTTTGATTAGAATTAATAATATCATTTGCATTTAGAGTTAAGTGTGTTACTAATGGAAGAAGCCATAAATTATTTGAAATTTTTTAAGGAAATTTCGTTCGTTGTGATTAATGAAGAAAAATCCTGTTGATGTATTATTGAATAAATGTTCGGTGTGTCTTCAATCTACTTATTTTATAATTGGTTTTCAGAACTCACAAAAATTATCAGATTTATATTTAGATTCTCATTTGTATGCAGTACGTAATGTGCACATAAAATAGTGTTTCCTTCAAATGAAGGATTCAATACACATCGTGTCAAATGTCGCTTAACACTCTTATAAAATCGAACTGGGTTAAGCAGGAGAAACATATTATGCCGTCCGATTGACACGCAAAGATGATTGCTCCTAAGTACCTGTTTCTATCATGCCAAAATTTTCCCTGTTTGCTTCAATTTTATAAGGATGTTAAGCGACTTTTAACTCACCATGTATTACAATATTCTGTCTGATTGATTATTCGAGAAAGCGTTAATTAACATTGTTTTTGCATTTATTAGCGGAAGTGGGATTCTAGACATAACGTAAGAAAGTTACAGGACTTCAGTAATTTTATATTAGTGGAATATTTTTGTTATAAAATTATATATTAAATACATATTAATATCTTAATTATATTAAAACTAATATAAATGTGTAACATGACATGAAATTTTTTAGATAAGTTTTTGTATTTTAAACATACTCAAATTGTCGCTTGTGGCGCTACCGAATCGTCATTTCAGTGTTGATAAATTACTAGAGGTAGATAGGAATGCTTTTATATATGCTATATTTAAATAAGTAATTAATGTAGTATAATAAAATGGTCATTGAACATTCTTTTGATATTAATTCAATCAGTTAAAATGAAGTGTGATTTAGCGTTTTGCTTTATTTTATTAGTACTGTCCATCGGTTTTGTTTCAAGTAAGTACAGTACAAGTCATTTCTAGTTGAATTAATCAAAACTGAAATTAATTGGAATTCTCATTTAGTGAATAGTTCACCGAAAATAAAACCGTTTCATTTCACTGAAAATGTGAAATACGGTCAGAGAGAACAAGTGATTTGTGCTGTTATAGAAGGAGACCCGCCACTCACTTTTACTTGGTATAAAGATGGCGAATCAATTGAGAAGTTATCTGAAATCAAAATTGTCGATGTTGATAATAGTTACACATCTCTGCTAATCATTCCTTCAGTTACAGCAAAAAACATTGGCAATTATAGTTGTATAGTTTCAAATTCCATTGGTTCGGATAGATTTACTGCTACTTTGATCATGAAAGGTAATATGCTTTAATTATTTTTATAATTACATATTGTAATAGGAATGCAGCTTTTTTATAATCATTGACGTGACTGTTGAAAATTTAAGTTATATTTTATTTTATTGATAAGTTGCATTGTTCTGACACTAGAGTGAGTGTGTAGTAACAAAATGGAGAATTCGTTGTATGTTCTCAACATTCTATGTATTCCTCTAGTCCTTGGTAAGTTTCTCAAAAATGTATGTTTAAGCCATTCTTCCACATTCTCTTTGCATGCGAAATCTAAAAGGAATGTTCATAAAAATCAAGAAACTTAAAATTCTACATTAGTTTTCTTATATTTCAGGTTCACTTCCAAAAATTAAACCTTTCCATTTTACAAATGATGTTAGAGAGGGACAGAGACAGCAGCTAACATGCACTGTTACCAATGGCGATTCTCCATTCAGTTTTGAATGGAAAAAAGATAATGTTGATACTAAAAAATTTTCTGGTATTAATATTGTTGATGTGGCCATCACAGATACATCGTTATTGAATATTCCTTCGGTTCAGGCCGAACATATAGGCAATTACACGTGTATAGTTTCTAATTCGGAAGGTACTGNGGAATACAGTTTTCTTATAGTTATTGACAAGACTGTTGAAAATATGTTAAAATAATTGATTTTGTTGATAAGTTGCATTATTCTGACACTAGAGTGTGTGGTAACAAAATGGAGAATTCATTGTATGTTCTCAACGTTCTGTGTATTCCTCTAGTATTTGGTAAGTTTTCTTAAAAATGCTTGTTTAAGCCATTTTTCCATATTCACTTTGCATGTAAAATCTAAAAGAAATTTTCATTAAAAGATATCAAGAAACTCTGAAAATTCTACATTAGTTTTCTTGTATTTCAGGTTTATCTCTTCCAAAAATCAAACCTTTCCATTTTACAAGTGATGTTAGAGAGGGGCAAAGACAACAAGTAACATGCACTGTTACTAAGGGTGATTCTCCATTCAGTTTCGAATGGAAAAAAGATAATGTTGATACTAAAAAATTTTCTGGTATTAATATTGTTGATGTGGCCATCACAGATACATCGTTATTGAATATTCCTTCGGTTCAGGCCGAACATATAGGCAATTACACGTGTATAGTTTCTAATTCGGAAGGTACTGATAGTTATACAGCTGTTTTACTTATGAATGGTGAGTTTTATTTACCAATTGTTCCTTCACTTTAAAAATTATGATAAAGAATATTTACTGTATATGGTTTGAAATGTTATGAGCATTGATATAAACGAAGTAAATTTCTTTACGTGTAATTGTTTTATTTGTTTTATTTATTAGAAAATTTATATGTATTAAAAAGACTACATTGTAGAAATTTTTTGGTTAAATACATTTTTTAAACATAAGTTAATTTTTGTTGTGTTTAATAACTTTATGAAAACTATGCTGTTTGAATATAATATATGTCCTCAATAAAAGTTTAAGGTTTTATTTAAAAATCGTAAGTAAATATCACCACTGGATGGCAACATGTTATAATTGAAATCGAAATTTAAGGGTGAATATAATCGCGAATTAGATATTAATAAAATATTTAATTTTTTATTATTTTTTTCATTAACGTATACCGGCAGTTTACATATCTAAATAATCTAGAATTATTTTATATATTAGTACATTGTTTTCTCACTTGTGGCAATACAGTCGCTGTATCATGGCTTTGAAAATTGTGAATGTTATATTCTATTCTCCAGTAAAACTATCTATATTGTATCGGTGTATAGTTTCGTTATCAGTGAAACTTTATTAAATATACATTTGCTGAAATTTAACCGTCATTAATTGGTAAATATATAAGTGATTCATTGTTAAGATGGTATGAATATTATTATATCCAAAATGAATTTAACATTGAAAGAAATCAATCGGATATGGCTTCTCGTATGCACTATTAATATAGCTTATGGTAAGTTTGATGTAATTTTTTTTTTAAAGAAAAGTTCAGTTGTTCATTAGAAAAAGCTTTCCTTCCTTAGCTGTTTTGCCTCCAAAGATTCGCCCATTTCAATTTACGGATGGTCTTAAAGAAGGCCAACGCGAACAAGTCACTTGTGCGGTACTAGAAGGCGATTTTCCACTTTCATTTATGTGGATGAAAGATCAAATGGAAATTGAAAGGTTTCCAGATATAATTGTAGAAAAGAATGACTTTTATTCTGTGCTTATCATTCCATCTGTACAAGGTCAAAATGTCGGAAATTATTCCTGTATCGTAGAAAACGCTGTCGGAAGAGATAAATTTATGGCTACTCTGATGATCAAAGGTAAAAAATTACACGAAAGTTGTTGAATGTTTANGGAAATTATTCCTGTATCGTAGAAAACGCTGTCGGAAGCGATAGATTCAAGGCTACTCTGGTGATAAAAGGTAAAAAATCGCACGAATATTGTTGAATATTTTATGTTCTGTATATTTAATGTCAAAATTAATTTTGTTAAGTGCAAATTATTTTGGTTTCGTTTTTCGAAATTGTTTTGTTCTTATTTTTTTATTATTTAGAAGTTGTAGAAAGTAAGCAATTTTATCACCTATTGTAATTATTTGTCAACTTGATCAAATGCTTGAAATTTTTGTGAAAAACTAAACATTAAGATTAATTTGTTTTTATAATTTTTATCATTTCGGTTTTATATTATTAGTAATCACTTTCTACATAAAAATATATCCTGCTTTAATAATTTAGCAAGCTTAACAAAGTATTGGACTGATATGAAATTTTGAATTATTATATGATATAAATGAAATATGAAAATTTTTTGATAAAAATTTTATCTTCTCGCTTGTGGCAATGCTGTAGCATCCTTATAGCTTTGTTGATCGAATGAATTATGCGTAAATTTATNAATAAGCTTACTAGAATTCTGTAGAAATTGCATAACTTCTTATATTTGAAAATTGTTTATTATACAATTTTTTTATTTTGATTCACATATTATGAATTTTATATCGAACAATATATTTGAATATAAGTAAATCAACAATACAATATTGATAGATTTTGTTACAGACTTAAAATATAGGTTTATATGTTTTATTTTGCTGAATGATGAGGTTTTTTTTTTATATTTTTATCCGGTTTTCTGTAGTGAGTAGTTTCCACTTACCATTTGGCATTACTATGGGTATGTTAATAAATAAATTAAAGAAATTTGATTCTATATAAAAATGTGATGTACTGTACAGTACATGTGCATAAAGTTTATTTACAAGAATCATCAACAATTATTACCTAAAATGCAAGTTTGTTTAAATAATGATAAAATAAATTTTTAAAATCTTATTAGACTAAAATAGTTATATTGAGTAAACAATTAAAACTTGTAATAAATAAATTTTAGTTTATGTTAGTTCTTTATTTTCTCGCTGGTGGCAATGCTGTAGTATACTTATAGCCTTGTTGATAGAATGAATTCTGCGTAAATTTATGTGAATATATCTTTTTCCTTTGGTATTCTATTAAGAATCTTTGCTATGGTCCATTTATTGTATACTTTCAATAATGAATTCGTTTTTGAAAGATACTAGACGAATAGTTTTGTTTGTTTCCATTCTTCAGATTGTTTTTGGTAAGTGTTTGCATTCATTTGCATACTGTTGGCAATAGTTACAAGCATTTATTATGAAATATTCTTTTATTAGCTGTTTCCCCTCCGAAGATTCGTCCCTTTCAGTTTACCAATGGTCTTAAAGAAGGCCAGCGAGAACAGATCATTTGTGCAGTTCTGGAAGGTGATTCTCCATTTATATTTACTTGGATGAAAGATCAAATGGAGATCGAAGGACATTCTGATATTAAAACAGAAAAGAATGAATTTTATTCGGTACTTATTTTCCCTTCTGTACATGCCCAAAATATTGGAAATTATTCATGTATAATTGAAAATTCTTTTGGAAGTGACAGATTCACGGCTGCTTTAGTTATAAAAGGTAAAATGTCTCAAACATATTATTAATTTTGACGTTAAATTTATATTAAAATATTTTTTCAATTAATAAAAGTTATTTCATTTTAACTGTGGAAACCTTATTTAAAATCATTTCTTTAGTTGGTCACTTTTGGCGTTGTTGTTGTTTTCTAGGAACCATGTTTTCTACTGCAGCCTTTCATGATGATAGAGATTTAATTGTTTCGTATTTTACATGGTACCTTCTTAGTAAGCAAAGATTAGTATTTTTGTTCATATATTGAAATTAAGGTGTTTTCAATTAAGACAGTAATATATTTAGCATATATTTGAAATGCGACAAATACAGTTTTTGTTTTCGTTGGTATTCATAATACCATTTTCATCAGGTATGCTTGAAATAAGTTACTTTGATATAAGCATTTTTCTATTAAATAACAATGCCATGCTTTTTAGGAAAGTATCCTCCTAAGATCAAAGATTTTCATTTTACCAAAGATGTAGAAATTGGAGAAAGAGAACAAGTAACTTGTTCCGTGAAATCAGGCGATCCGCCATTCACATATAATTGGAAAAAAGATAACATCGATATCAATGAATTTAAAGATATAAAAATCGAAACAAGCGAATTTTATTCCATATTAATTGTGCCTTCTGTTCAGCCGAAAAGTATTGGTAATTACAGCTGTATAGTAATCAATTCTTTTGGTTCTGATATATATACGGCTGCTTTGCTTATGAAAGGTAAGCTATAAAATAATAAGAGATTTTTTTTTATTATTTTATAAGGTATAGATAAAACGAAATATTTCGTTATTTTTAAAATATGTTTTATTTGTCATGAAAATATTGCGAGACACTTTTTTAGAATTAGTACACATTGAAACTTCAATATAAAAAATTTTCGATTTTATCACGAATTAATCGTTTGATTTACCACATTGGCAGTGTTATCGTATTATTCCTTCTGTTTGTTATAGTGAATTTAACCATCATTTCATAGCGAGTATTGTTCCGTAAGTTAAACATTATAGTTTTGTCTTGTGAAAATCTGTTAGTCAATGGCTTTTTTTGGTATGGACTATATATAGTTCAAATATAGAACTGAATAATGAATTTCAAACTAGTAGTGATAGGCTTAACAGTGATTTTCGACTTGTGCACAGGTAAGAGAGATAAATGACGTTAATATAATTTCGAACATAGATGCTAAAGGTAACAAAATTTTTAATATTTAGCCATGATTCCACCGAAAATCAAGCCTTTTCATTTTACTACAAACATAAGGATAGGTCAAAGAGAACAAGCAGTGTGCACTGTTATAGAAGGAGATTCGCCGTTTACTTTTACTTGGTTGAAAGATCAAATCGATATTAAAACACTTCCAGATATTAATGTGGATTCTATTAAAGATTTCAGTTCTTTTCTTACAATTCCTTCAATTCAACCATCAAACATTGGAAATTATACATGTATAGTACAAAATTCTGCAGGTTCTGATAGTTATACTGCATCTCTTGTGGTGAAAGGTAATCTATTTATAAAATAATAATGCATTGTAGTTATAAATTTCTTAATATTAATAATAATTTTCACATTTTAAAGATTATTTCAGCAATAATATCTCATTCACAATTATAATCCTTTTTTTTTTCTTACTCTTTTTGTTGGACTTGTCGATAATGGCGCTGTTGTTGAATTTTAAAAGCTGCAATCTTTTACCTTGGGTACACATTTTATATGCAATAGAGTTTTGTTTCTTTATATTTGTGTTGTAGTTCAACAGATAACATATATGAAGTGAAATGTTTTGTTTGGCGATTTAGTATTAGTCTTAAAATCGAGTATTCTGCTATTAATAAGTTCGTTATAATGTATTTGAAGTTGGATATCAAGAAAATAATAATATATTCAATACAAATATCATTTGTTTTAGGTAGGTAATAAATTCATTCTTATTAAATTCGATCTTTTATCTATTAGTAAAATAAATCTTATTTTGGTATTTTAGGAATTGTTCCTCCAAAAATTAAGCCATTTTATTTTACAAAAGATATAAAGGAAGGTGAAAGAGAGCAGGCAATATGCGCTGTAAAATCGGGAGATAGTCCTCTCTCATTTACATGGATGAAAGATAATTCAGATATTTCAAATTTTCCAGATATTAAAGTTGAAATATTGAATAAGTTTTACTCAGTTTTAATAATACCTTCAGTTCACTCAACGAATATTGGTAATTATACATGTATAGTAACGAATTCTGTGGGATCCGACAGTTTTACTGCCACTTTGATGATGAAAGGTGAGATGATATGAGATTTAAATAGGATATTTCAGTTTAAAAATTAAACATTTATTCACTTTGCCTTTATTTTTTTGCGACAAAGCTCTTAAATACTTGATTAATTATTCGTATTATCATCGAAGTAAATAATTTTTAAAAAAGCTGTGTAAATTAACTTTTTTTAAATAAAGTAATCATTGTATTTAAAAATAAATAAATAATATATTTTTTAAATAGTTTTTGCTGTATCTTTTAGGCTACATACAGTAAAATTTATTTACTTAAATACTTAATTTGGCGCTGCTGTACCTTCCATTTTCGGTCACAATGTATGGTTCTTCGATAATATTTAAAAACCTTCATGTTTAAATATTCACAAAACAATTAACGAAAGTTAAATATTTGTATTAGAAATATTTCAGTTCATAATGATAACTGAATTTACTCTTTTATGGATCATTCATTTTTCTGTTGGTGAGTACTGCTAGTTTACAGTACACGTTGTCGAAATAATTATATTGTTTCTTGATGTCTGAATTTTTTCATAGCCATAAATGTACCAAGAATTAAACCGTTTCATTTTACAAAAGATATTCAAGAAGGGGAGAGAGAACAAATTTACTGTGCAGTGAAAAGTGGAGATGCTCCGTTTACATTTCAGTGGCTTAAAGATGGAATCGATATAAGGAGAATCGCCGAAATCAAAGTAGAAACCAAAGATTTTAACTCTCTTTTGATGATTCCTATTGTTAAAACAGATAGCATCGGCAACTATACTTGCACGGTTACAAATTCTTTTGGTACCGACAGCTATACAGCACAGTTATTAATGAAAGGTGGGAATGAATGCAGTTATTTTACAGTATGTGTGAATTTTTGAAATTTTTTGTGAAATATATCTGGGCAGTAAATTTCAATGTTACGTGAAATTTTTATTTTCACAAATAATGTAAGGAATTTGCTGTAGTTAATTTGTAAACAAGCATGCTGTAGAAACATACATTAAATATTTATGAAGGAATTTTTCAGGGAGAAAAAGTACACTTATTAATATAGTTTGGCCGATAAAATTTTGAATTTTTTTACTAAATATGCCTGGGTTTTGCTTTTTTTGGATCTAATGTTTGCTATTGACACTAGAGGCGCTTCACAGAATGGAGTATCTAGCTGTCATATTCATTTTTTTAGCGCTTGCAAATGGTATGAATTTCAATGTTTGTAATTTTGTAAAATATCGTAAATTTGATAACGAAATTATTATTTTAATTAGGTATTCAGCCACCAAAAATATCACCATTTCATTTCAGTAATAATGTTGTTGAGGGACAAAGACAACAAATATTTTGTACTGTTATAGAAGGTGATCCGCCCTTGGCTTTTACGTGGAAAAAAGATAACATGGATATACAAAAATTTACAGGAATATCTATTGATTCTGCTAATATTTATAGCTCTTATTTAATGATTCACTCTGTACAAATGGAAAATATGGGTAATTACACTTGCATGGTTACAAATTCGGCTGGGGCCGATAGTTATACCACTTCATTAATTATGAAAGGTAGGCATCTTATGTAACACCTTAATCAGTTTTAGGCAAAAAGCTCTATCTTTATAAATTATAGAGTAAATAAATGCTTATTATTTTTATTTAATATTCGATTTAAATACAGCTGGTAAATATCATATATATCATATATTTTTATTCATTTTAATTACTTGAAATAATTTGGAATTTCATAAATAAATTTAAGATATTCTTCATTATTATTGTTATATTTTGATAATGTGGTTATACCGGTAGTTCCGTTTTGTGCCACTTGAGGTATCATAGTTTCTCAGAGAGAATTTCAATTGAATGGATTTTTAACTAATCTTTCATGAATAATAGAAGATAATAATGAAAATGATGGTGAGCATAATTATAAAATTTAATATTAAAAATAATATCTTGTTTAAAATCACTTATAATCATTATTTCTAATAGAAATCTTTTTAATTTCAGCTCTCACTCTGTATCTGTCTAAAAACTTTTTATTTTTTAATACTTTTTTACCTTGTTGCAGGTATAAAATTTTGTTAACTTTTCTACAGTTTACATAGTTTTTGAAATATTACATATAGAATTTAATGAAATAATGTTTTTTCAGGTCTAGATCCTCCTAAAATTAAACAGTTTCATTTTTCTTCTGATATACAACAAGGTCAAAGAGAACAAGTCACATGTGTTGTTATACAGGGTGATTTACCCTTACATTTTAAATGGCAGAAAAATGGTATCAATATTAAAGAAACGGGAGAAATAAGTATTAATAAAGCAGATGACTTTACTTCACTTCTGACTCTTCATAAAGTAAATGTAGATAGTATTGGAAATTACACTTGTATTGTCACTAATGCTGTAGGTTCTGATATTTACACAGCATCCCTGGTTATGAAAGGTAGGAAAGTTTTGATAAAACAATGTTGCTGAATTTGTAATTTAGCAAACTTTTGTTGTGGTTTTTATTTATGTATGAATATAAGCAATAAAGTATTTTACCAATCATTTTGTATACTTCATTTCTCATTTCCTGAGTTTAGCACTTAAAAATGTGGTGTTTTCATTTAACTTTAATTAATGTAATTTTTAAAGATAAATATTGTAAGTTAATTAATTCATAAGGTTATTTATGGATGTATAACTTATTATTTAAAATACTAATGAATTAATATGAAATGACGGGTAACTTTTTATAGAAAATAGAAATCATATACGAAATACGTAAGTAAAGTTTTAAATAGATATGTATTAATATTTAACTTTATTTGCATTATATTCCTTTAACGGCATTAAACTGTATCGTTTCATTGGTCACCATTTATTTTTATACGTTTGTGACAAGTTTATTTTAAAGGCGCTAAAATTTCTTACAAGCATCGTTACGTTTGTTACCTGGCCGGTTAATCGAAAATGAGTTTTAAAACTAATTTAACAAATATAACTTTCGTTTTCAGTGCCACCTCGATGGGTTAAAGAGCCGACAGATATCGCAGCTACTTTAGGTTCAAGATTGACTATCGATTGCAGTGCTACTGGTTATCCGCAACCTCAAATTACTTGGGATAAATTGACAGGTTCGTAATTGATATTTTGAATGTGTTTAAATAGTTTTATCGCAGTTAAATGGATTAAAATTATTATTAATTTCAGATCGAAGCGAGCATCAGCTCCCCGTAGGAAGCGATAGTCAAAGGACTTTAGCATCGAATGGTTCTTTAACATTTTTGAGAGTCGACGAAAGTGATAAAGGAGTATATATTTGTCAAGCTTATAACGGAATTGGAAACGGTTTGCAGAAAAAAATTCATCTAACTGTACATGGTACGGAAATTCATCGTTAAAGTTGTTGGGATATAATATGTTGTAATAAAGTATGTTTATTATATCAAGAGGATGTGACTTTTCACAGTCATTTTAAATTTATTGAGCTGACTCGCCTTCTATTTTTGGAACTGCTAAATTACTTTAACTTGATGATGATTAATGACTTTTATTACAGTTGCACCGAAAGTGAAAGGCGATTTTTCCGTTATTACTGTACGTAAAGGTTTTACCGCTCACTTGAAATGTGAGGTGTTTGGTGAACCGCCCCTCACTATAACGTGGAAGAAAGAAGATACAATAATAGCTGGAGAAAAAGGCTCTAGGTTGGAATTATTTAAATATTCTAAAATAATTTTAAAATTAAATTTTGTATTAATTAATAAATATAATATTTATTTTANAACTTTCATTTAATTATTTCAGTTACAAGATTTTTAAGCATATCTAAACTTGACTTTAAATTAGGTTTTCTGATTTGGGAATTGGGAAATTTCAAAATTTTTCTTGTTTCAAGTCTCAGGAAAAACATTTTGAGACAATTCTGTTTCAGATTTGTAAATTTAATTTTATAAGTGTTGAATTTATTATTATTTTTTTAATAAAATGAGTATTTTATCATTGTAATAAAAATTTATTAATCTAAGTGATGAAATACTTTAATGATGGCAATAAATATAACATGAATCAATACATAAAATAATGAATAATGGTTTTTAAATATAATACAATAATATCATTATATAATTTGTTGCACTTGGTTTACAGTCATATTAAACATCACAGACAATGTCTACAGATGTAAACTATAGACTCTGCCACAGATAATAGATATATTTAATGTACTTATACTTTGAATCAGTTCAATCACATGATTATCCTTCTTATTAGATAATTCATTAGTTAAATGCAGTTGCTGATCCAGGATTGAAACATTGGGGATTGAAATATGCCTCATCATTTTTAGAATATGCACAAGTTGTTAAATCTATTCATAAATGCTTGTATAATGTTAGGTTATATAATTTTTTTTTTAAATTAATAATTGCTCTACGTAAAGAGATGAACACTTTTATAAGAATATGAGGTAACATTTTAATTATTTATATTATATAGTATCCCTTGTGTCTTTTTTTTCTGCATCTATCACAATAAATGTCACTGGTTAAATGTAAACATGCATGTATAATATAATTAATATAAAACTTTGGTAAATTAGCATTTTTAAAGCTCTTTTCATATTATCAGCTTAAATATGTGACTAATAACACAGCTATTATCACTTNTGTCTTTTTTTTCTGCATCTATCACAATAAATGTCACTGGTTAAATGTAAACATGCATGTATAATATAATTAATATAAAACTTTGGTAAATTAGCATTTTTAAAGCTCTTTTCATATTATCAGCTTAAATATGTGACTAATAACACAGCTATTATCACTTATAATTTAAATACTCATTAAGACTGATAACAATATGTTTTCAATACAATAGTTTAAATTTCTGAAATTTATTATTTTAATTATATATCTAGGTGGTGTTGAAGATGGTATAAGCAAACAATACTGGATGCATTACATTATTAATTAATCTTCAAGTTGTACAACTGTAATATTTTTAGAGTGTTATTTTATTGTCTTGCTTACTTTGCTTAAACAATAATTGTTTGATAACAATCAGTCCTAAGGGGATTATAATAAGTGGATTCTACTGTATATTTTTGAAACTATTAAAAATTTTAAGTTCTTTCTCTTTGATATGTCCTTTTTTTTCAGAAAATAGCATAAAAGGTATCAGTTTGTTGTTTGTTAATCCTCTTCCTTGCATTTTCTTAAATAAAAAAATTAACGGTCTATCCAGAGCAAAAATAAATTATTGCCTTTTATGGTAAATATCATACCATCTGATAGATTGACATATGTGATGCAGGATAGTGGAATGAAAGAAGACTTTCTTGATAGATTTTTTTGTTATTTATAAGAGCATTTTTCATCTTGACATTCAAACAGCAGAAGTACAGTACATATACTAATACTTGCTGTCTTAACGTCAGGGTGGAAGATTAATAGTGAAAAAATGATCTTATTTTTATTATATCAAGTTGTTGATCTTCAATATAACATCTTTTTAAAAATATTTAGGAATAATCATATCAAATAATAAAACTTTATTGATAAATGGAAGAATTTGCAAGAAATATATTTTATACATTATCTACTACACTTTCTTTACTATGATTTATATAATATTTAATTATTTAAATTTAATAAACATAAAGTTTTATATTTAGTTTTTTTTTTACAGCATATTAATACAATACAGTAGAATATCACTTTAATGGAACACTCGGGCCACCAAAAATCATTCATTGTTCTGAGAATCCATTATAATGCAAAGAATGGATTTCCCACACACCCAAGAAAACATCCTTTATTAAAAAAAAAATTTTTTTTAATCCCCCTACATTGAAGAATTTCAAATACAGATATTTCTTATGTCTCTTGAGATCTCTCCTTTTATTCTACAGAAAAACATATGTTGCAAGATTGTACATTATGCCATTCATGTGTACAATGAAGCTGATGGAAACTATATAGCACAAAAAGAAGAAAAGTACATACATATGTTTGTTAGCACTTCATTTGACTTCAGGATTCGTTAAAAATTTCATCCATCTTGGTTTATTTTCATGCTGCTTTTCTGCCCATTGAGTACAACAACTGGAAATAGCTTCCTGTCACTTATCAATATGCTACAGGAGGATGTTGATGTGTGGCTACAAAGTTAGCAATATAAAACATGACAATTGCATGTGGAGCAAAATACCTGCATAATGTATTTTTCATTTAGTACTCAGAAACAAATATTAATTGTTGAGAAAAATGTGATGTTTACGGTTTGAGCTAAAAAAAATCTATTGTTTTGAGTTACAGATCTGCTAAAATGAGGTAAAATCACATTGATTTGATGGGACCTGAAGAAAAATCCATTATTCCTAGAAATCTGTTGTTCTTCTATCTGTTAAAATGAGATTCTATTGTATTATAAAATGTTTTAAAATAAAATGAATGTGGTTAACTTAGTCTCTTATAATTAAATACTGGTGCATCAAAAAAAATATTTATGTGCTTAATACTTTGTAGAAAATTATACTTGATTTTTAATAATTAATTAGTTTTTGTTAATTATAAAACAAAATATATTAAAGCATGTGAATTTTCACATTAAATGTATAATATTTTTTATTTAATGGTTATTCTATTGTTAAAAATAAATTTTTTTTTTTTAGATTTGAAACTTTACAAGAAAATACTGCAAATGGAGCTATATCTGATACTTTAATTAATGATAGTCAGAAGAATGACACAGGCATATATACTTGCCATGTCAGTAGTCAATTTGGAGAAGCTGAAGGAAAAATACAGTTGGTTGTACTTGGTAAGTTGTATTTGATGATTAAGATGTTGATTTAATTCTTTACAATGATCTTATTAGTGGACTGCTTTACATCATATGCTTGTTTGTATTGCTTGTACTAATTATATTGAAAATGATTTCCTAGAGTAATTTTGTTCCTTACTAAAATTTTAAAATGATGTCTTGAATTCAATTATCATCATGCAATATTAATGAAAAAAAGATATGACTAAATACTGACCTTTTAAAAATTTATATTTTTACTATAATTTTTAATGTAACTTGTGCAGTAAAAAAATGTACAAAATATGTATTTTTATAAATAATGTCTTACTAATGCTGTAAAAATAATACATTTTATGTTAAATTATAACTTTATACTTTAACATAATTGAAAATTTAAGAAAATTGTTCTTCATAGGAAATTTTGTATCATATTAAAATTTTAATTCAGTAACTGAAACATCAAATTTGTCTAATGTCATAAAGTAAAATATTTAAACTGCAGATTTTTTTAAGAAAAGCAAATTTTGTAATTACATCTGGTTATTTAAAATCATTTATTATTGTTTTCTTGGTATTAGTATGTCATAAAGTCTAATGCACTCTCAATTTTCAAGACGTAAAATCCAAAATAGTTAGCTTGTGAATGTAATGTTCACCTTATTTCAAAGACACAGTCACAAAATGTTGTATTTAAACAGTAATAAATGCATTTTATTTATATGTTTACATTAATTATTCCAAATCCATATAAGAGAACATTTTATTCTTATTTTTGCAATTTTTTAAAGTTATTCATAAGTTGTGAAATATAGCTGAAATTGAATTTCTGATTTCAAAATACTGATTTACAGTATAGACACTTTTAACATTACATTGTTTTTTGATAAAAACAACTAAACAAAATATTTCATTAAGAAACATATTATATATTAGAGAAATAGTTTGCCAAGAAGAAGATTATTATGCAATTTATTTTAACATATTGAATAATTTATATCTTTGTAGATTTTTGTAAGTACTGAATCTATGAACTCTATTGAAGTATTTTATTATATCAAATTTTTTCTCTCAATTCATAATGTAGTTTTTGAAAGAACTTTTTTGTTCCCTCCTCTGAAGTGTGAAGTTGTCTAATGAATATTTGCCAATTTAAAACTGGCATAATGAATCCATCCAACAGATTTTCTTGTCTAAAGTTATCAAGAGTTTTTAAAAAAGCATGAAAAATCCTTTACATGCTGTGCCTGTTTGTCTGCCATTGTTTTTTTTTTTTCCTTGGAAACTGTACACATATATATACCTCATCTTTAGTTCTCACCTGTTTTATATAAGTTTGATCCAGGTTTTAATTTATATTATACATTCCTACTTAATTTTCATCTTGAAAGCTGATAAATTTTTGATAAATGCCACCTTTATATATATATAATGATTTTTGGAGAATTATTTAGAGGATGACTGTCCATTTTATTGAATATTAGAGGTCTACACTAAATAATAAGGTGAATGCTTTGAATATTTACCTCTTATTTCAATGTATTTCTCTTTTCCATTGTTAGGTCCCAATATATTGAGTTGAATTAACTTAGTGTTATCTTTATAAAGTGTATGTAATAATCAGTTTTTAGGTCTGACAAACTCAAACAAAATAGATAAAGGTTTTTATTTTTTCTTTTGTAGGAAGTCTGCCATCATCTTTGTTTTCTTTTTAATGATAAAATGGTTAGTTAAATTTAAAAATTGTCTATTTTGTGAATTTCCAAGTAGTGTGATTTGTTTTATTTTGTTTGCTTAACCACTGTTACATAGTTGTCTGGAGAGAGGGAGAAATATTTTAGTAGTTGTTGGATCTGGCACAATAAATACTTGGAGGTTGACCAATCTATGCAGATAGAAACTGACAAAATTTGAGGAGAGAGAATAGGATCTGGTAAGAATTGAGGAGTGACTGATTTTCTAGTCTAAAAGCTATGATGTGACTACTGCTCATCTGAAGACTGAAATGCAACTATTTCCTTCTCTTCATCTGTCTCAAGTTTATCAAAAATCTTTTTTTTTTTTTTTTTTATACCATCTACAAATCCTTGTTGGCAGACAATCAATTTGCTTTTTTTTTTTTTTTTTTTTTTTTCGATTAGATCCTCAAACTGTCATTGAAAGTTTGTATCAATCTCCAGATAATTTCTATATATTCCCAAGGAAGTTTCCTCTCTCCTATGTCTCCTATTACAGAGTTTAGAAAAACAATTAACACAATCACCCACATACAGTATGTTGTGGTCTCATTTGGCATGACAATTTTCTTCTTTTTCTAAACAATGTTTTTTTTTGTTTTGATTTTCAAACATTTTGTGGGTTTACATAAGTCATTAAATTCTATATTAAATGATTCCCAAAAATTCCTATGTTGTAGTGGGGCAAACCTTACTATATATGCAGTTTCCATATTTGTGCCATTTTTGTAGAATGTAACCTCAACAAATATGGAGCTGCTGCTTTATATTTTGAATGTTCATTTATGTTAACGTTAAATTTAATTTATTTGTTTTATCACAAGCATTAAATTTACATAATAATTAAAATTATTGATTGAATATAGTATTTTCTATAATTATTTATAACAATTTACTATCAATTGATGACAAATTTTCATATTTTATAGAACCACCTTCTCCTCCTCGAGGAATAAAAGTGAATGATGTTACAAGTCGAACTGCAAGATTAAGCTGGCAGTCACCTTATGGAAATAGTGATAGTACTGTTGTTACTTATATTGTAAGATATTGGAGAGATGAAGGTAAGTTTATCATTAAGTACTATATCAGAAAAAAAATGAATAATTGATGAAGATTACAAACACATACCATATTTTACATCAGCATTTTCTTAGGCAAGAAAGATGTAATGTGCAGAGTTTTCTGTTATCTATTAAAGTCTTGCATGGTGCATCCCACTTTGGCAATTCACACCATATCATGCATTTCAATACAATTGAAATGAAAAATAAAAAAGAAAGCTTTTTGGTAATAGCAAAATATCATGCTATTCAAAAATTTAAATTTAACAACGTGATTTTTTTTAGAATAGTACAAAGAATTAATTTGGTTGTTGTTATCACATTATGTCTATTAATTAACATTTTTTGAATTAAAATTTATAGGAATATAATTTACTTTGGTACTTTTTTTAGTTGGAATTTGATTCATTTCTGCTATTATTTAATGATAACTTTAACAATGATTATAAACAATTTTTCATTTAAAAAATGAACTTTTCAATTCTGATTCTGCAATATACCAATTTAATCCAAAATATATATATTTTCTTGATAGCTATCAAAACACTGTATAATGTTTTGGTAACTCTCAAGGCTCATCAAACAACCTGTAATAATAATAGAACAAAATCAAATTAAAAATTTTCTGGAGATCAGCAGAATTCTGATGATGTGATCAACTTCTTGAAAAGCAGAAATACAACTAAAATACCATATATGGTCCTAAAGCATAAAGTTTCAGGAAGGCATACAGCTCTTATGTTCTGTTTGGTGATCAATATCATTCAAAGCATAAATTTTCAGAGCATTGGAACTTTGAAGCTTTCAATCAAGGTATATTTTAATGATCCAAGCAAATAATAAATTATTGAAGAACCAGAATATTTTTCAGCAAGCAAATAAACTCCCTATTTCTTTCAAATTGATATAATTCTTTGGATATTTGAAAAAGATAAAATATCTTATTACTATTTAACCATTTTCCAAAATAAACCTGTCTGGAGTGCACACAAACCACCAGACAACAGAGTAATGTTTTCATATAAAGTATATGAAAACATTACACTATATACTACTATATATATATATATATATATATATACATGGTACCTCAGGATACAAATGCCCAGCATACGAAATTTTCAGGATACGACATTAAATTCGAACATATTTTTACTCCACGATATGAACAAAAACTCACCATATGACTTACATTAGTTCGCAGCGCCATTTTTATTCACTTCTGCTCATTAGTCTCAGTCCGCATGTTTGCTTCGTCGTTGAAGGATCTTGTACGATAAAGGAAATCTCGAGGTATTATCAGAAAGTGACTGGTTTTATTGAAAAGAAACATCCCGAAAAGGTTCACACTGGCTGTATTGCTGCTCGGAGTAATGACATTTGCCTAAGTAATTTTAGAAACATTTTAAAAAGTATGCAAAGCCAAACCTCTTTGGATAGATATTTTACCAAGCGACCTCTATCCAGTGAAAGTGCTGGTGGAAGTGAAGGAAAGAAAGCAAAAAGCAGTGAATAAAAATT